>NC_070649.1:11694560-11699560 GCF_947347685.1 Pleuronectes platessa | reverse complement strand
AATATTTACACAAAACAATGACATACACACAGGAATCACATTCATGTTAAGGGATAACAAAACTCAAAAAATGATAAAAAAGAAAGAAAAATAAATCACTTAATAATAACACGTGCGCCTGATAAACATAGAGGCACACTCAGAAATTAAATGCTAGTTTCCCTTCCGATGTTACAGATATAAAGCCACACCCGTCAATAAAACATTCAGCAAAGTCCTCAGCACCATATTTAAAGATCAAACCCACATTTCTCCTGACAACCGATTCAAACAAGTCCCACACATGCACCTTTTTCCCCTCAAAATGAGCAAGATACCTTCTTGACATAATAGCATACCTTACATGGCTTAACACAAAATTAAACAAACGAACATTCACATCTTTCCTTTTCCCATTTACTCCAAACAGCAACATTTTGTTCCATTCATATGCCTTTACAAAACCCATTTCCCAGTTTTTAAACAGCATATCTTTTAACTTCAAAACAAAACTACGTAGACATTCACATCGGATATATATATGTAACAAGTCTTCTGGCTCAGTTTCACACACGTCACATTCTCTTTTGTTCTCTTTGTTAATCTGATGCAGCACCGTGTTTACATAGATCCTGTTGTGTCTCGTCATGAAGTCATTGTTTTCACATTCTATTGCATTATATTTGATTTGGAGGTTTTCCCATATCAACTGTACATTCATACCTGGCAGAACCCTCTCCCACATTTGTTCTGATGCCGGTCTTTTCAACAGTTTCGCTATCAGTTCTAAATATATGTTTTTTACTTTTAATTCTTTAAACTCTTTATTTGCATCATTTTTAACAAACACTAGTTTAGGTAAAGGTCCATCCCCTGTCCTCACACACTCTCTCTCAATCAAATACCTCCAGTCTACAGGCATACTCCCCTTAATTATATCATACATTTTTACAATCATATCTCTCCTAGCATCCTCATCCCATTCTCTTACGCAGTCTACCATTGCCTGCCCAGGCAGAAACCCAGGCACAAACTCATAGACCATGTCCTTTACTTGCCTAATTCCTGCATCCATGAAAACCTTATTGTATAGCATTTTGTTGTTATGCTGTATTATAGGATTGAGAAAAACGGGTTTATTCATTACTTCGGTTACATTACTACAGTTGTATGATATGTTGGGTAGGAATTCTCCCCACGCTCTGAACACCTCTTGGTAGAAAGAAGGCACTTTTTCATACATTGGTTCTTTCAAAACCATAAGCAGACTATTCTCTCCACATCTACCAGCCATCTGAACATACATTTTAAAGAATTGTTTCCACCCATAGTCATTCACATCATGGAGATACTTCTTCACTGTTTTAACCCTCAGTGCTTTACGTTTTGTGTCAATGTCCACCAGTTTTAGCCCTCCCTCACTGTACCCTGCTATCAACGTTTTGTGGGATATCCTCGCACCCTTCCCATCCCACAAGAAGTTTGAAGTCAGCTGATTTAATTCAGATAGAACCCATACCGGAAGATCTAGTGCGCCCAAAACATACACACATTTGGATAATAATAAGGAATTAACAACTATTACCTTACCTTTTAATTTCAATTTCCTCTGCTTCCATGCATTTAAAGTGTGTTTTATCTTATTTATCACTCTTGTCCAAGTGATATCTCTTGCTTCCTTTTCGTTTGGACCTATGTTTACTCCTAAAACTTTGATGCAGTCCACCACTCTAAATGCAATCATACTGTCAACCCTATCCCCCTCCTGACCTATACACATTAGTTCCGATTTTTCTATATTCACTTTAGCCCCTGCTGCCCTCCCATATGTTCCCATGTGTTTCATAATTATATTGATGCTGTCCATATTTTCTACTGTTATTGTCATGTCATCCGCATATTGTTGAATTATATTAATTTTCTCACCTGGTATTTGTATTCCTTTTATATTACCATCTTTTTTTATAAGGACAGCAAAGGGTTCGATAGACATGCTATACAACAGTGCTGATAAAGGACAGCCCTGTCTCACTGACCTCTCCAAAGCAAAGGTGTCTGTCATCAGACCATTACATTTGACCCTACTCTTAGCTTCCTTATACAGCAGCCTGATCCAACTCACTATTCTATCCCCAAACCCAAATTCTTTCATAGTCCGAAACAAGAACTCATGCTCCACTCTATCAAAAGCCTTATTCAAATCTACACTCAACACAATCCCAGACTGTTCTTTCATGTGCCTAACAACGTCCCTCACTGTCCCTATTATATCTGCTATGTCTCTCCCTTCGACACTATATGCCTGTGTCGGTGATATTATTCCTCCCATTACCTTCTTAATCCTATACGCTAAAACCCTTGTTAATATCTTATAGTCACTATTCAATAAACTAATTGGCCTATAATTCCCTAACTCCAACCTACTCCCCCTATTTTTAAATAATATTGTGATTACCCCAGTAGCCATGGATTCTGGAACCAGTTGTCCCTCTTCCATGCTTTGATATATCATTAGCAGTATGGGTGCCAACACATCAGCAAACTCTTTGTAGAATTCACTGCTCAGGCCATCTGAACCAGGGCTTTTATTGTTTTTTGCATTTTTAATTGCTATTTGTATTTCTTCTACTGTAATCTCTCTGTCACACATGTCTTGCTCGTCTGCTGATATCCTTGCATCCACACCACTCAAGACCTCATCAATACATACTTTTTCTGTATTCCCTTTTTTATACAAATTTTTATAGAAGCCTTCCACTGTATTCAAGATGCTAACCAAATCATTTACCTTCTCCCCATTTTCATTCTGTAGTTCGTTTATATAATTATTTTCCTGCTTATTTTTTTCCAGGTTTAGAAAGTACGCTGTGCACCTTTCCCCCTCTACAGCATACTGTACTCTACTCCTTACTATCGCCCTATCACATTTATTTTTCTCACAATCTTTTAGTTGCCTTCTCATCTTCAGATAATTTTGTATATTATAATTTCCATCTTTGTCTGCTTTCCCTGCTTCTTCGTTTAATTTATTTTGTATCTCTTTCTCTATCTGATCCATTCTGAAGTTCTTTTGCTTGGAATAGTATATGCTTTTCTTTTTAACTTTTTCTTTCAAATTTTCCTACCAAATACAAATATTATCTTTGTTTAATCTGTTCTCTATTTCTTCTTTGATACATTTTGCTATCATCTCTTTATATGAATCCTCTCTTAATAAGCTGTTGTTTAGGCACCACATTCCTCCACCTACATTCCTTATACATACGTCCTTTAACCTCAGCGACAGGATTGCATGATCACTAAGAGTGGTAAAATTATATTTCACCTCTTTTATTTGGCTGACAATGTTTTCCTTAACTAGGACGAGGTCTATTCTACTCTGTCTAAGGGTCCCCATAACCACCTGCCTCCGCGAAAACACTTTTCGTTCTGCATTTTCCTCCCTCCATACGTCCACCACTTTGTGTTCTGCCATCATGCTTTTCAAAAAGTTCCTTGACCCATCATACCTGTATTTTACATTATTTGAATAATCTAGTCTTGATAATTTTACATTATAGTCACCAACCATCATACAATCTCCCGTGCACAGAACCTCCAAGTCCTCAAAAAAACCCTTTCTCAGTTCCTCCACGTTTGGTGCATAGATATTGATTAATTTGTATGTGTTTTTATTGTGGACAAATTCTATCGCTATCACACGTCCATTCCCTCCACAAAAGGTTTGCTTGACACCACTAACAGACCTCTCTCTGACAAGGATTGCCACTCCACATGCCTTCGCACTCCCATTGTCTATAAATATGGGCCCTTTCCAAATTTTTCCAAGGGTTTCCACAAGTTCATTATCCCAATGCGTTTCTTGAAGGCACAGTATGTCAGATTTACAGAGTTCAATCGTTCTTTCTATTTTGATCATGTTCCTCAGGCCGTTTGCATTTAAGGATGTTATTATGACCATAGTAATGGTGAAAAGAAAAACACAGCTTTCCAGAGATGCTCGATTGTTCATACCTTCCGCTCTTTTGGCTCCCTTTTGTCCCTCTTTTTTCTCATTCTCTTCCTGCTGGCTTTCACCGCCTCGTAGTCCATCGACTCTCCTTCTCCCGATGTTCTTGTCTCCACCACCTCCATGCTCGAATCGTCTGGCTCCTTAGGTGAAGCAGTCGCAGCAGCAGCAGCAGCAGCAGCAGCAGCAGCAGCAGCCCCGCCGTCCCCTGGAGCCTCACTGCAATCCGGGGCCTCCACCTCTCCTGGTCGGTCGCCTCTTCGTTCACTCGCCCGGGCTGAGGGAGTTTTGGGCGCTTTGCTAGCACCTTCTTCCATACTTTGCCCGGATGCTCCTCCCGTCATGCAACCCGTCTCACCGGACACTCCATCCGCACTGCTGCCGATGGTGGATGGGGTAATTTCACCCCCGCTGGCAGCTCCGGTGTCCTCGTCCTGCTGTCGTTGCTCCTCCTCGGACCAGGAAACGCGCTCGTCGCCGCCGGCTGGCTCCGCGTCCACCGTCCTCTCCTCTCCGCGCCTCCCCCCCTGCAAGTCACACTCCCTAGCATAGTGTCCCTGGCGCTTGCATTTATAACAGGTGAAGTCTGGGCATTCTCTCAAAATATGTCCTGGCTGGATGCACAGCCTGCAGACCTTCACCTGCCTGTCATGAATTACACGGAAGTACTCCCCTCCGTCTAGTGTCTCGAACTTTGCTGAGTAGGGCAGCGACTGTACAAGTTCAGTAAATTGTACTTTACAGAACCTTGTCCCGTCCACCACGTCTGTCCCAGGCCATTTCCTTCTTTTGATGGGCGAAATCGCCCTCACGCCCCACGTTGAGAGTTTCTGCCTAATTTCAGCATCAGTGATATAAGATGGCAAGTTTAGAAATGAAACAACAATTTCATTGCTGCGAACTTCCTTGGCAGTCACCCGAGTGTTTTCGATTTTGAAGCCATCTAATAACCTTGTCTTGCCCTTTCCCTCCTGCATGGTGATCTCGTAAGTGTTCATACTTTTGACCCTGC
>NC_070649.1:11462060-11687060 GCF_947347685.1 Pleuronectes platessa | reverse complement strand
TAAAAAAACAAAGCTAATGTCTAATCAGAAGAAAGAACAAAAAACTCCACACAGAACGACCCCAGCAGAACCAGGACCGAATACGTGGTCTCACAACTCAGTGAATCAGGTCACAGTTATGTACACAATGTATTTGCTGTTGCAGATTAGTTGAATACTAACATCATCTTTAGGACCCGTATGCACCAACAGCTTCGTGCACCGGCCCCACGGAGCTGTAGAGGAGTAAGAGCTGAACTTCTTTCAGTCCCACGCAGTCAGAAAAGTGTATTCTTATCCTGAGATCTGAAGTGTGACTGAAACCACACACTCATTGATTGACCCCTACTTTACTCTTTAGGATCTTCTACGTATAGAGAACTCACTTTGTGATGATCAGATCTAGTCCTGTCACTTCAGTTCATCAGAGAAAAGGTTCTACATCTGCATCACATGATCCCAAACAGTCATGTGACATCAGAGCCGTTATCTGTTTGTGAGGAAACACTTTTCTCTCAGAACAAATCAGCAGATCATCTGAGGCCATAGATAGATTTGAAGGGAAATCTATTTAAATTATCAATTGAAACTTAATTCAGCTAAAGTACAGAGAGAGATGATGTTACATATTAACAACAGAGTAATTATACGAAATATTTGTTTTATTATTGTTATTGTTATTATTTGTATTATATATAATATATATATATTATGTAACACTGTTCAAATCAATTCAAAGATGATATCCTTAGATTATTTGATCCTATGATGCTGTCATGTCACATAGATAATTGGGTCCTTTGATACCATATGTTATTTGATTATTTAACTTACTTATAAAGGAGCAACAGGTTCAATTGACTACATATGAAAGAGCAACACGTACAATTGACTTAGATATAAAAGAGATGATGTTACATATTAACATCAGGGTAATAATAAGAAATATTTGTTTATTATTGTTGTTGTTATTATTTATATATATATATAATATAAATATAGGTTATTTGATCATTTGACTTACATATAAAAGAGCAACAGGTACAATTGCCTTATATTTAAAGGAACAACACCTCTCATGAGTCCAATCACTCCATCAGTAGACCTCAGTTGCACGAGAACCTTCTCTCTGACAACTTCCTCAAAACGCGACAGATGACAGTCCTACATTGGATCAGTGTAGCTGACTGCCGCGCCGTGCTGTCCCGTTCTCCGCAGTCCGTGCTGTTTTCGTTCTGTTTTTTTTGTCTTTCGTTCAGTTATTTTCTCCCCTTGCTCCCCTGTTAGCAAGCTGACTCCCAGTTCTGCACTTTAATCCGCTCCTTTTTTTTCCTCCTCCTCCCTCCCGCTTCGCGCCAGGCCTCGCCGCACTGGCCGCACCAGCCGCCTCCTCTTCACCTGTGCTCTCCTCGCTCAGACTGACTTCCTCACTGTCCCCAGACTCATCTTGAACCTCCTCTGTTTCACTTGTGTTGCACACACACTCCTCCAATTTATTTAAACACAGGCTGCATTTAGTATTGTTCCGGGCATTCCCTTAGTATATGTCCCGGCTGTACACACATCCTGCATACTCTTATTTGCTTGTCGTGAATTACTCTAAAGTAGTCCGCTCCCAGCGCAGTATTGAATCTGGCTGAGTACGGCAGTGATTGGACCTGATTATTGAATTTTAGCTTGAGGAATCTTGTCCCGTCCGCCACGTTGGTACTCGACCACATCCTCCTCTTGATTGGTGACACAGCCTAATAATATTTTGCATAAGAACGTCGTTTTTAAGGTTACCTATGTGTATAATTTAAGCTTGTGTAAATACAGTTACAATACCTATGAAGTAAAAATATAAATACATTTTGTAGCTTTCTGGAATAAAAACAGTCAAATGTAGATGGAGTTTCAGGGGTAAAAAGCATTGTAGCCGATGCAGTACAATTTAAGTAAATGGGAACTCCTTCAAACGAATAAAATCAATTTGGGAAAAAACTTTTAAACTACAAAGGATTTCATTAGTCAAGTTATTCTATTTTGTTGTCAGTTTGCTTTAATGTCACAGTGTCATTGATTGCTATGATGCCTAAGATTCCTTTGATTTCTCAGCTGGGCCATTTCTATGCCTCTGCGCCTATGCCTATACCAAATGTACCGGTTGCAAAGCTGAAATATTTATACAATCTGAGGAGAAATAAGAGAGTGTGGGTGTTTTGCTTTGGCCGAAAAAGAAGGTAACTATTACACCATGATGTAAGACACCATCCATAGGCAATGCCACTACTTTTCGTCATAGTTATCCTATTCTTATAATTATGTGTGCATAATGATATATATAATATTTTAGTATTAAGTAGCCCCGAATGAAATGTGAAGTGTGTGTGTTTGAAATAGAATTAAATCTGTAAAGATGAACGTCACAGCCCGGCTCACGACTGTGACAATGAGGGAGACGACACGGGTGAACTGTCACTATTTCAGGATATTTATTTAACAAAATAAAAATTATAAGCAACAACCAAAGTCTCCAAAAACAAAACAGAAGGGTGCTGGCCAGAGCACACCTGGCCGAGATGTGCTCTGATTGTCGCTGATTTCCACTCCACCTGTAGCTCTGGGAACTGAAGAAACGGGACACCTAGTGTCCAGATGAGAAGGGGTCGTCACAATAAAGAAAGTCTGTTTGAATGCTTAAAATGACATGTTTACACGCTGCAATTTACACAAACACTTTCACATACTGCACACGTGTGTACATTCTGGTTAAACACAGTGTTTGTTGACACCAAGGCCTTCATTTGTAATAAGAATGTGTTATTGGCTATAAAAGTCTGAGAAGACTTGATCTATTGATCAATAGGTAACATATAATGACAGGTTAACAGAGATTTCTCACACACGGGTCAAACAGTTTTTCAGAAACGTTTGTCAGGTTTTAATGATTATTTAGACAAATAATGATAATCATGGCTTGAAATGAATATTTGATCAAATTCAACATGGATATAAAATGTAGCAGTACTTCTATAATGACTCTCCAGCATCTGGAAAATAAATTATGTAGCCTGTTGACTTTTGGTGTTAATTGAGAGAAATGTGCCACAATTTTAATTTAATTATTGCTTGAAGTGAATATTGACAAATTCAACATGGATATGAACTGTATCGCTACTGACTCTCCAGCATCCTCAGCATGAAACGTTCACGGCTCTGATAGGAAGTCTGGCTCAACTTCACCAGGAGCCTCGGCCATCAGCGGTGTGTTTGCTACCTGAACAATTACTTGATTTTATTAAAAAGAGATCCTCAGCAGGTGCTTGTTTTCACTCGGTGTCTCTGAACGAACATGTGGAGCCGCTAGGGAACGGGTTTTGGTGGAGCTGTGGTGCTTTTGAACTCATTTTAGGAGAGAAACTAGTGGGAAAAGCCGCTGAGCAGCGCTGCTCACCGCGGTGAACGGCTCGTGTTTGGAGGCTCCACCGACCAAATGCAGAGAGCATCAGAGCTCTTCATGACTTCAATATGAAGACAAATAAGTCCGCTACCTGCTTCCTCACTGTCAGCCTCCAGCACCGCTCACCCACTGAGTTTTAACTCGTTTATCAGTGAAGAGAAAACACAAGTGTCTCGGCGTTCACACTAAACACGGGAGCCACGGCTCGACTGAGTCTCCACGGTTCTCATGGTGTGTCCAAGTACCACCTCCCGATCGGGACTCTCCATCAGTTCGGTAACTCTCTCCGATAGTTCGTCGTTGATCTATACGCAAAGAGAAAGATGGCAGAAGTCGCTCCAGCTCCACTCGCCGCCAAGGTTAAAGCGGCCAAGAAGAAGGTCGTGAAACCGAAGACCGCCGGCCCCTGCGTCAGTGAGCTCATCGTGAAGGCCGTGTCCGCGTCCAAGGAGCGAAGTGGCGCGTCAGTGTCCGCCCTCAAGAAAGGCTCTGGCTGCCGGAGGCTACGATGTGGAGAAGAACAATTCTCGCGTCAACACCACCATCAAGAAGCTGGTGGTCAGTGGGACCCTGGTCCAGACCAAGGGAACCGGGGCCACCGGCTCGGTCAAGATGAGCGAGAAAGAGGCAGTGAAGAAGGCCGCTCCCAAAGCGAAGAAGCCCGCCGACAAGAAGCCAGCAGCCGCTAAAAAGTCCCCGAAGAAGGTGTCGAAACCAGCAGCGGCCAAGACGCCCACCATGAGCCCCAAGAAGATGGTGAAGAAGGCGCCTGCTGCCAAGAAAGCCCCCGCGAAGAAGGTCGCCAAACCCAAAGCGAAGAAGACAGCAGCCAAGAAGAAGTGAGCTGTCCTCACTGTGAAACATGTCCATCCTGGTAAAAGGCTCTTTTAAGAGCCACACACGTCTTTCCACAAAGAGCTGTTTCCTCATCAATCATCACCACTTTCACTAAATATGTAGAGACAGTTCTTAACTAAAGGGAGTCAAGATAGATTGAACAATATTAGATGTCTTACTTACAATGTTAAGATTAAGAAGTTATTAAATATCAAAACATCAAATAATATAAAACATAGCTTTAAACTCTGTGAAGGAGTAGCCTACTACTACTTACACACATGCATCATGTAACATGATGTTCAGCGATTTGGTCATTACTTCATATACCATACTTTTTAAACATTGTGCCTTAGTTGTTCTATTTATCATAGTTTCCTCGTGTCTTTACTTGCTAATTATATAAATGACAGCTGCTTAGAAAAATGACAATTCCATGTAACCATACTGTACTGCAGTAACCTCAGGCAGCCAACAGATGGAGCTGCTCTCCAAATGATGTGAACCGAAACAACGTCCACTACCAGATGAACTCTCCTGCATGTCCTGTCAGAAGCTTTGTTTTCCAGTCGCTCAGCTTCTCCTGTTTTATTGCAGCTGCTTGTTTGAGTCATAGAAATGAGCTCTGTAGCTGCATCAACTTGATCAGTGGGAAAGTCACAAGGTTAAATTTACTAACAAGGAGTAGAGGGTTTTTCCAGGTAAAGCTTTTCTCAGATTTATGTTTAAAGCACTAATTAATTAAAAAAGTAAAATAGTAAAATAAAAGAAATACTTAATTGTTTTAATCTTGTTTCAGGATCATGGACAGAGATGTTTGTTTTGTTTAGGTGCTGCACTTCAACAGTGTGATGCCCTGAATGGATGTTGTGGAGCAGAGTGCAGCCGCTTTACGCTTCAAGTCTGTGCAGAAACACACGTAGGTGAAAAATTAGATGACTGTATCTAGACAACTATACAAAACACTATTGTGTTACCACAATAAGGAAGTGTTGTCGACATTACTCATGCCATGGGGAGAATCGTAATAAAACCATAATACATCTATGGTCAAGCAAAATAAATCTATCATGTTGCTAAAATGATCTGTCTAATGTCTTAATACAAAAAGATTAACAAACAGACATTAACATGAATACTATACACACACGGCCATTTAGAGCATATATAAATTCACACAGAGCCACTACATGTGTTGCTATTTTTTTCTGACTGATTATTTTTCTGACTGACCAATGACAGCTTCCCATGTCAGCTGACCTGACTCATTATATTCAAATAGAAATCTGAGCCTGAGCCCTGAAGGGCGACTGGGTGAAGGACAGATGTAGTTATTATTTGAGTTCCTGATCGTCACCATTGCTTAAATTATTATATAATGAATGTGTGTTCGGTGTGTTTGAGCAGGTTTGTATGACATAAATGGCTGTGCGTGTGCATGTCTCTAAAGACGGCAAAGTATTATGATCTGGCCTCATCAGCTCACCTGATGAGGCCAAAGCTATTTGAGTTCAGTGAAGAAGAGCCTCAGAAAACAAGTGGAGCTTCTGGTTGAATTGATCAGAGTCACGCTCGTCTTGGGAACAAGAGTAAACTTCAATGCTCAAAACATTTAATGGAGGAATTCAAACCATTCAGATGGCGACAGAGCTCCATGCACTGTTGTTCAGGACAGCCTCATCACTGTCACACCAGAAGAATCACAGGAAGAAATGTATACAATAATAATAATGATGGCTGAGTTCCATTTTGCTGCTCCAGTTTCATGGTCCTGGTGTTGTGCATGCTGGATCACTGTCATGTGTACTGGGGCACTTTAATACAACAGAGGACCTGGTCAATGTTTTGAATGAAAACCTCATTTATGTGAAACACGTCTATAATCCCACACGTGACCGGACACATAGCACCTAACTTTAAAAAAAAAAAAATGACTTTACAGCTTCATTAAAACTATCATCAGAGTTATTAATTAGGAAAACATTACTCTGTAAATAATAGTTAGTAATTATTGTAATAAATAATTATCACTACCTCTTCCCCAAGATTTGCATCATGTAGCATATGAGACGTTGAGGGATCATTTAATCTGTTATAGCCACATTACTTTTCATTTGACAAATATTAACATGTGTTGTTTGTCTATTAATTTTGTTCATCTTGACAGATAAAAGCATGTTCCTTTAATGCCGTGGATCCATTTGCATAAGGCATATTGAAATTTGAAGTACGTCTTATTTATATTAGGTTTCCAGATGTACACTGGTTTCCTCAATTACTGACAAGAACATCTGACACATCATAACCATTCCAGTTTTGACGGCTAATGTGCAACATTAGTAG
Organism: Pleuronectes platessa; assembly: GCF_947347685.1. Classification (NCBI taxonomy): domain Eukaryota; kingdom Metazoa; phylum Chordata; class Actinopteri; order Pleuronectiformes; family Pleuronectidae; genus Pleuronectes; species Pleuronectes platessa. The sequence goes on along the minus strand of NC_070649.1, from coordinate 11,680,459 downwards.
CTCTTTAAAGAATACACATTGGAGAGTATGCAAGCTAAGACCCGGCCTGCTATTAATCTAAAATAGATTAATATTGCTGCTTTCACTTCACGTGTCAAATAGAGCCATGGTCAGAGCTGCAATGAAATCAAATATTTATTTTAAATGAGATGACTTAGCTTCGTCTGACAAACTGATCTACTCGGCGTAAACAGCTTAAGCTATTTAAAAAGGTGCCTTTGGTAAAACATTCCAATTGTTTTGAAAGACAAACATGTCTCCCAGGGATGGAGCCTATATACACAAGTGAAATCTTTGCAGCCTTGAACATAATTGTAATGGTTGCATTACAGGCATTCATCGACAGAACAATTATACCCCACTGATATAGTCTCGTGATGAGAAAGGTTAAGTATTACTGAATGCTATGAACACAAATATCACTAGTATCAGGATGGCCGAGGCTCCTGCTGAAGTTGAGCCAGACTTCCTATCAGAGCCGTGGATGTGTCATGCTGAGGAGGCTGGAGAGTCATTCTAGAGTTAGGACTCAATTTTATATCCATGTTTAAATAATACATTTTACTAAATATTCACTTCAAGCAGGGATCAAATTGATATTGTGGCACATTTCTCTCATTTATTACAAAAAAGTTAACAGATTGTATCATTTATTTTGCAGAATATGTTTATGATTTAGTGGTATTTGCATTTTCTCTGCTGTCTGATTTAATAAATACCAACTTTGGCTCTTCACATTAACACTAGGATACATGTTTATGTATATTATTTGAATCATTTTTTGTGTAAAATAATCATTAAAACATGACAAATGTTTTTGAAAAACTATTTGTCTCATGAGTGAGATATCTTTCAACCTGTCCATATGTTACCCATTGATCAATAATCCAAATCTTCTCAGACTTGTATAGCCAATAACACATTCATATTACAAATGAAGGCTTTAGTGTCAACAAACACACTGTGTATGCAAAATGTACACAAGTGTGTACATTGCTGGGGGTAAATAGTAGCATGTTAACATGTTCTTTGAATCATTCAAAAATACTTTAATCATGTAGTACATCATAAAAAAACACACCTTAAATTTACTCTTAAGTTACAATTTGCTATTATAATTTATTTAGAATCATAATTATTTCAAATTGAGGATTACAGGAGGGATAAGGGAGAAATATAAATTGGTTTGACCACAGTTTTTCACACAATGTTGTTCAATATTCACAGAGAGAGTAGTAAGCAAAAAATGTATATTTGTCAAGCTTGGTAATACTGTAAACGACTTTAAAGAATGTTTCCCTTTGACCTTAAAGTCGCAGTCATGTGTCGGTAACAACACCTAAATTACACTCGGGAGATTAGCTCCATGGTTTAGTAATCAAAGACCTGTTTTAAACCTGATATCACAGCAGCTGGATAACCAAAATTATATTCACCTGGCCATGGAAGATAGCCCAATATATATCTATGATAAGAAAGCACTGAGAAATAGCAGTCATAGTTCTAACAATACATCTATCCCTCTGACCCTGAGGAGCAATTATTTCATACGCTTCTTTACAAATACAATTATCACCACCAGGGGGGAAAAAACACCTCATGAATTACAGATCACTGATTTGAGAGAGAACAACGCGTCCTGCAGTAGAAAACTGCAATTGGATTTAAAAACAATTATTTTCAATTGTAAAGGTATGCAGGGTGTTTAGAATGTATTCAACAGGATTATTTTCAATTTTATGACCAGAGTTACATTAGTTAAGAGTGTCTGTTTACATATGGATGGACATGTCATTAGAGCGAGGACAATTTGTCTCCATAGAGAAAGTGTGTGGCTCTTAAAAGAGCCGTTGGTTTGAAGTCTCCGCAGAGTGGTTTACTTGGAGCTGGTGTACTTGGTCACGGCCTTGGTGCCCTCAGACACGGCGTGTTTAGCCAGCTCCCCGGGCAGCAGCAGGCGGACGGCGGTCTGAATCTCCCTGGAGGTGATGGTGGAGCGCTTGTTGTAATGAGCCAGACGAGAGGCCTCACCGGCGATGCGCTCGAAGATGTCGCTCACGAAGGAGTTCATGATGCCCATGGCCTTGGAGGAGATCCCAGTGTCGGGGTGGACCTGCTTCAGCACCTTGTACACGTAGATGGCGTAGCTCTCCTTCCTGGACTTTCTCCTCTTCTTTCCGCCCTTACCGGGGGCCTTCGCCACCGCTTTCTTGGAGCCCTTCTTGGGCGCGGGCTTCGCTACTTCAGGCATTGTCACGAGATTTTTTTCCGTTCAAATGAATACAGACGTTGGCGGCCAGGCTGTATTTGAACACATCACATGCAAATCATTATGTGCCGTTCCCTCTCTGTCATTGGCTGAATGTGGAGCGCCAGTGTAACAGCACGTGGGAGTGTCTCCATATTCATGAGTCTATTATTCTGCTGCGGACAGAGGTTGAACTGTTGAGCTCAACGGGAACATTTGGGGGGTTAAGATATGCAAGATGTCTGAAACTTATTATGATTCATGTTAGTATCACATAAGTATCATTTAAAACAATCTGAACCAAAGCAACCTGATAAATGCACAGCTCTAAATGATAAGGGAACACTTAATGGTCACAGTAAAACACCAAGTCAGTTCGACTTCAGGTTCATCAATCTGTCCATTTAGGAAGCCCAAGTGATTGTGAATGCATATCATGGGTTTTGGTCTGGGTCTCTCCTCATCCTTCCTGACTGAATCTTCTGAAGTTTCGTGTTCTGCTAGTGTCCTTTTCACTACCTGTAGCATGAGGCGGTCCCTGAAGTCCTATCAGGTAGCAGAGATAATCTAGCTCCTCCAGGATAGAACACCCAAACGTGCAGGAGCAAGAAGGTTTGTTGTGTGTTGTAGAAGAGCATCAACCCATCAGCAGGACTGGTATCGGCTCCTTTGTGCATGGAACATATACAGGTGTAGCTGGCCAATAGGGAACAGCCCTCCCAAAGATAAGAAGGGAAAAGAAATTGTGATCAATTTGTCACATTTTTTTTATAATCGTCATTATTATTTTAAATCTATTAAATTAGACAAATTCAATAGAAACGTGGTCCTGCCTGCAGCCTCTGAATAGTGTAGTCCAATTATCTGCAACGTCAAGACCTGTTTAATACAGTACACAGAGATTTCAGCTGGTTAGAAGTCGCCCACATCACTCAGATAGACTTTCATTAAAAGACGTTGTGTTTCAAAGTGCAGGCGCTGCAATCCCAGACAGCACACACACACACACACACAAAGGCCCTGGGGCCCCACTCACTCGCTCAGAGCTACACAGTGATATGTGAGGAGCGTTACCATGAACAATCTGGTAAGTGAGTTTGTTGAAGAACAGTGGACACAGTTATAATACAAAGTTTCTCTCTGGTAACATCTGGTTACACAACCGATCAAGTGGTGTGTTTTATTTTATTGTGTATTGATATAGTTTCTCCATTAACATCCATTCAGTGCAACAAACTGTTGAGGCTCAGCACCTAAACAAACAGCTCTGTCCATGGTCCTGAAACGATACTTTAACAATGTAGTTTTTTTAAATTATACTCTGAAACTTAACTTGGTGTTCAAGTGATCAATAAAACAGGAATAGCTGAGCTACTGGAAAACAAAGCTTCTTACAGGACATGTAGGAGAGTTCAACTGGTAGTGGACCTTGTTCCGATTCACATATCTGGAGAGCAGTTACATCTGTTGGCTGCCTGATGTCACTATAGTATATATACACACATACATTATATATAAATAACAGTATAATAAAACTGTATAAATATTAACAGTTTCTAAATGTCACGTATATATTTTTGATATTTAAGACCAAATAGACTGATTAATAATTATACTATTTGAGGTTTTGATATAACATAACTACGAAATGTTGACATTGTAAGACATATTCTCTGAAAACGGCTGATGTGTTGAGCAGAGGATGTGAGCTCTCATTGACTCGGTGTGTGGCTCTTAAAAGAGCCGTTGTGTTGTTGAGCTGTTGGAAAGTGAGTTTATCCGCCGAAGCCGTACAGAGTGCGGCCCTGTCTCTTCAGAGCATACACCACGTCCATGGCGGTGACGGTCTTCCTCTTGGCGTGCTCGGTGTAGGTGACAGCATCGCGGATCACGTTCTCCAGGAAAACCTTCAACACGCCGCGGGTCTCCTCGTAGATCAGACCGGAGATACGCTTCACTCCGCCACGGCGAGCCAGGCGGCGGATGGCGGGCTTGGTAATCCCCTGGATGTTATCACGCAGAACTTTGCGGTGACGCTTTGCGCCTCCTTTACCGAGCCCTTTCCCTCCCTTTCCTCGTCCAGACATCTTTCTTTAGTAAGATGAGATTTAGTGAATGGACTACTTCGCGGGAACCACAGCTATTCATGGCCTGACTGAGGACCTGGTAGAAGACAGAGGCAGGCGTTTTCTTCCTCTGTGGATTATCATGGCCGCTGATAATTAAGTCTATGGTGCGCTGGCGCCTCCACAGGTTTGGATGTAGGACGGTAGATATTAAAGTCTGACACTTTATCAGTTTTGTGTAGCAGTAGGACTGTAGCACCTTTCCATCAGGTAGGAATAGTGCCTGTGAAAAAGGCTTGGTTTAAAATAAGAGTAGCATTAGTACTGATTGTGGAAGTACTTAGTCAATGTATGAATATTGAGCAACCTTGAATGAAAAACAGTGGTCACACAAAGACTCCACGATTTCTCACTTAGCCCTCCTGTTATCCTCAAATTTAAATAGTTTATCCTTTGAGCCCTTTTGACCTAAGCTATTAAAACCCTCCATAACATTATTTGAATACAAATTGTAGCCTCAGTGGCCAAGTATGTATCCGAGTATAATGTCAAGTATGACATTATACTTAACATGTGACTATGTTCACCTGTCATTTGGCATCATTGGATATTGACCAGTTTTAAAAGCACCTCATGTATGTTTGAAAGTGTTGTTGATTACAACCTGACATTCTGCTGTATTCTGTTTAACTATATTCATCTGGTTTCATTTGCAGATATGGACATTGGATAAAATGCTCTTGGCTTTGTGGGGGCATCCTTAACATTGTATTTTCATCCCCCGCAAACTGTAGCTGTCCGTCCACAACGACGGGGAGCTTGTCAACGTGTTTGTTTGTCCTGAATATGAGAAGAGCCGGTTTGGTCTAATTTCAACAAGTATTTATTAAGATGACACCTTGTGAGTCTTCAGTAAGCATGCACCATCTCCAGACAAAACAATGCCTTACCCATCTGCCCTCCTGAAGCTGGGCCAGCTGCATGAACTCTGTGTGGAAGCTAAGGGAGGTATGCTTCAATATAAAAGTATGTGAAATAAAAATCCTACAAAAACCCTTCACGAGTTTATGTGTCCGTGTCAGCATCACGTTGAGACCGCAATAAGCATTTAAATGGTAAAAAAAAAAAAAATTTGTAAAAAAAACCTTGAACGGGATTCGAAACAACAAGCTGAAACACTATAAGCTTCTAGCCTGATGACGATCTCACTACGCCACCGAGTCGCTGAAATTTGCATCGCGCGTTAGATAAATGTCTCGTTCTTTGCTTTGTCAGCTGTATATCACCAGATGTGCTTTCAGGTAACGCCCATGTCATCTGGTGATAGTCCGAACACAGAATAAACGCTTTAAACGTAATACCAGGCTTTACAAATCTGACGCTCCTCTTCATAGGAGACACAGGGAGCATTGAAGAACACACACGCGTCACCAGCTCCACTCGAAGTGCTTTTGTTTGTCGCTGGTGATCATTACAACGCGCACACACCAAACAACAGGTACATGTAAACATCCCTCACATCAACAAGGCGGAAGCTCGAGCGGTGTTTTCATGAGTTAAGTTGGTGAACGTGCTTCTAATGGACGTGTGGAGCTGCACGTGTCCTCCTGTGGCTGCTGGTTAAAGTCAGCGGACGGGATTTTAAAAGATGTTCTCGTTGTTGTCGATGATCAGGTTCTGTCATCGGAGAATGAAAACAACCCAACCGCTCATCCCAGAACGGGTGTGTTGGTTTTTCGTAGTTTCTGTAATGCAAGTGTTGTTTATCTGTGTGAAATCAACAGATGATCTGTCCGAAGTGTGTCGAGTGTGTTGTCAACATGACACATGGGTTGTTTTCATTCTCCGATGGCAGAACCTGATCATCGACAACAACGAGAACATCTTTTAAAATCCCGTCCGCTGACTTTAACCACCAGCCACAGGAGGACACGTGCAGCTCCACACGTCCATTAGAAGCACGTTCACCAACTTAACTCATGAAAACACCGCTCGAGCTTCCGCCTTGTTGATGTGAGGGATGTTTACATGTACCTGTTGTTTGGTGTGTGCGCTTCGAGTGGAGCTGGTGACGCGTGTGTGTTCTTCAATGCTCCCTGTGTCTCCTATGAAGAGGAGCGTCAGATTTGTAAAGCCTGGTATTACGTTTAAAGCGTTTATTCTGTGTTCGGACTATCACCAGATGACATGGGCGTTACCTTAAAGCACATCTGGTGATATACAGCTGACAAAGCAAAGAACGAGAAATTTATCTAACGCGCGATGCAAGTTTCAGTGACTCGTGGCGTAGTGAGATCGTCATCAGGCTACAAGCTTATAGTGTTTCAGCTTGTTGTTTCGAATCCCGTTCAAGGTTTTTTTACTATTTTTTTTTTTTTTTTTACCATTTAAATGCTTATTGCGGTCTCAACGTGATGCTGACACGGACACATGAACTCGTGAAGGGTTTTTGTAGGATTTTTATTTCAGCAAGACCTTCAGTAGATCACCGCACTGCACACACAGACACTGTTTCCTCATCAATCATCACCACTTTCACTAAATATGTAGAGACAGAGTTCTTAACTACAGGGAGTCAAGATAGATTGAACAATATTAGATGTCTTTCTTACAATTATAAGAGTAAGAAGTTAGTAAATATCAAAACATCAAATATTATAAAACATAGCTTTAGACTCTGTGAAGGACTAGCCTACCACTACTTACACACATGCATTATGTAACATGGTGTTCAGCGATATCGTCATTACTTCATATACCATACTTTTGTAGAGTGTGCCTTAGTTGTTATATTTATCGTAGCTACCTCGTGTCTTTCCTGGCTAAATATGAAAGTGACAACTGCTTAGAAAAATGACAATTCCGGCCTCACATCATGTAACCATACTGTGCTGTAGTAACCTCAGGCAGCCAACAGATAGAGCTGCTCTCCAAATGATGTGAACCTGAGTAAAGTCCACTACCAGAAGAACTCTCCTCCATGTTCTGTCAGAAGCTTTGTTTTCCAGGAGCTCAGCTTCTCCTGTTTTATTGCAGCTGCTTGTTTGAGTCATAGAAATGAGCTCTGTAGCTGCATCAACTTGATCAGTGGCTGTTATTAAACTAAAGTATTGATGAACTGTCATCAGACACTGCAACACCAACAGAGGGAAAGTTAAATTTATTAACAGGGAGTAGAGGGTTTTTCCAGGTGATGTCTTTTAAGAGCCACGTTACTGCACTGAAGACAAAAGTCCTTAGTTGCTCTGCTGGTTGAAGACTGTTAATACATATAATACACTTAAGAATTGACTGCAGAGTTTAAAGTACATAGCAATACCATTCAAGCATTAAATAAACTACTTTCTGTAAAGTAACTACAGTACAGCACAAGGAGTAGTTGCACAGGTATAAACATTTAACTGCATTTTAGTTTTACAACATTGACTAACAGCAAACAGTTGTTAGTATTTCACAATACTACATGAAATAGTTTACAGTGAAAAATATTTGTTACATTAGTAGCTCTGAAAAGAATACACATAGGAAAGTATGCAAAGTAAGACCTCTGTGTGTCCTCCTGTGTACACCAGATGGATCATTGCAGAAAACATGTCTGTGGGACAATAAATGTATCTCGTAACTTATTGATCAATGGGTAAAATATGGACAGGTTGAAAGATATCTCACTCATGAGACAAACAGTTTTACTGATTATTTTAAACAAGTAATGATTCGAATAATATACATAAACATGTATCCTAGTGTTAATGTGAAGAGCCAAAGTTTGTATTTACTAAATCAGACAGCAGAGAAAATGCAAATATCACTAAAGCATAAACATATTCTACAAAATAAATGATACAACCTGTTGACTTTTTGTAATAAATGAGAGAAATGTGCCACAATATTAATTTGATCCTAGCTTGAAGTGAATGTTGCGTAAAATGTACTATTTAAACATGGATATCAAATTGAGTCCTAACTCTAGAATGACTTTACAGCATCCTCAGCATGACACATCCACGGCTCTGATAGGAAGTCTGGCTCAACTTCAGCAGGAGCCTCGGCTACTGCTGAAGTCTTAGCTTGCATACTTTCCAATGTGTATTCTTTGCAGAGCTACTAATGTAACAAATATTTTACTGAAACCTTTCTTACGAAAGTTTTCAGTTAATGTTGTAAAACAAATAAAAAAGGATGAATGATTAAACCTGTCAAAATATTTATTGTAATAAACTGTAGTTAATTTACAGAGTGTAATTTATTTAATACTTCAATGGTAGTGATATATACTTTAAACTCTGCAGTCAATTAATTTAGTGTGTTTTATGTATTGACAGTCTATAACAAGCAGAGCAGAGGAGGACTTTTGTCTTAAGTGCAGTGAAGTGGCTCTTAAAAGAGCCGTTGTTATGGTCAGTGCAGCAGCAGCAGTTTAAGCTCTCTCTCCGCGGATGCGGCGGGCCAGCTGGATGTCCTTGGGCATGATGGTAACCCTCTTGGCGTGGATGGCGCACAGGTTGGTGTCCTCAAAGAGGCCGACCAGGTAGGCCTCGCTGGCCTCCTGCAGAGCCATGACAGCGGAGCTCTGGAAGCGCAGGTCGGTCTTGAAGTCCTGAGCTATTTCTCTCACCAGGCGCTGGAAGGGCAGCTTGCGGATCAGCAGCTCAGTCGATTTCTGGTAGCGACGGATCTCTCTCAGAGCCACGGTACCGGGCCTGTAACGGTGAGGCTTCTTCACGCCGCCGGTGGCCGGGGCGCTCTTACGCGCAGCCTTGGTGGCCAGTTGCTTCCTGGGGGCTTTGCCTCCGGTGGATTTACGGGCGGTCTGCTTGGTTCTATATCGTATAGGCTTCGCCCTTTAAGGCTATCGCTAGTGGGTTTATCCCTCGCGCGCATGCGCAGCACTGAAAACTTTAGTCCACGCCCACCAACGGTGGGCTCCGCCCCGGTCTCACCTGCATAAATTGGGGTGAGACCGGCCGCTCGCTTCCCATTTTTCTTCAGCCATGAAGCAGCACACTACTTCCAACATTTGCCTGTGCCCGGAATGCCGAACCGGGTACATAATGTCCGATGACCTCCACCCGCGCTGCGAGTCCTGCCTCGGCCCGGAACACGCCGGTCGGGCACTCACCCCCGGAGCTAACTGCGCGTTCTGCAAACTCCTCGAGGAGCCAGAGAGACGCAGACGAGCTGAGGCTTACGCTGAGATGGACGGCGAAGGGTTCGCCTCGCAGCGCGCTTTTAGATTGGACGACACCATCGAATTTTTTAATGATGATCGTGGACCGGAGTCAGCCGACTCCGCTCCCGGAGCTGAAGAGCATTATCCTCCCGTAGGTTCCCCCCTCGGGACCGAGGGGTCGGACTACACAGACACTCCGGTGTCCGCTCAGCCTTCGGGCATTGGTGCCCTCGTGCAGCTGATGCCAGCAATGATTGAGAAGGCGGCGACTTCCAGGCAGCTGTCGGTGCCATTTCCGCAGGTCGCGGCTACGCCAGATAACCTCATCGGTGTCGTCGCACCGGCACGTCGGCCCCGGCAGGACGCGTGCTGGCCTTGTTTCCCGGGGATCCAGGATTACATGGCCCGATCAGCGGAGGAGCCTGGGAAATTGAAGTCCCCGGTCCTCTCTTACACCCCCTTCACAAGAGTGGCGGGGATTTCCCAGGATGGGTTCCCACCTGTGCCTCCTTTAGAGCCGAGCTTGGCCGCTGTCTTCGGCGTGAAGGTGAATCCGCTCGGGGGTCGGCGCCCTGTACCGCCTTATAATAGAAAACCGCATTTCGGGCCAGATGATTTTTTTTTTTTTTTTTGGTGCTCGTGCCGCCTCCCACGTGACATGAGAAAGTGCCGCCCCGGGCGGCTGCCCGGTTCGCCCGTCCCTAAAACCGCCACTGTGTGGCACTAAGTGTTTACAGTTCAACCACACAGCTTTTGTTAATAGTGAATAATCAATGTATATCTTAAATGAAGTTCAAGTTACACTGCATATTATTTTCATGTTTAAGTTAAGTATAAATGAAATGATATAGTAATGATGTTATCATATAAATAGAATCTGAATCCTGTAATTCTGAATGCTGAGATGGCGAGCTAAACCCAGATCGTGGATGCAGTATGGCCAACTGTATGATCCAGATCAAACCTGATCCTTTATCGAGAAGACATCAGACCCCAGTACTGCCCGTCAGGTAGACAGGTAGGACTGAGTTTAGAGACATAAAGACCCGGACCAGAACGGAACCAGTGAATCTTCAAGCACACACTATCCTGGGAACTGAATATATACACACACTAAAAGGAAAGTTATTTTAGGAGAATAATATAATTTAATGTTTTTTTATTATGTTATACTGTTATATATTGTGATTGTTTGGTGACAGATTCTAAATAAATAAATTGGTAATTTGTTCAACTTGTTCTTTGACATCTCCTTCGAATCTAGGTCGATATTTAGTGATTTTTCTAATACTAGCCACAGACAAGTGCTACATATATATATAATGTAAATAATAACAATAATAAACAAATATTTCTTATAATTACCCTGATGTTAATATGTAACATAATCTCTTTTATATGTAAGTCAATTGTACGTGTTGCTCTTTCATATTTAGTCAATTGAACCTGTTGCTCCTTTATAAGTAAGTCAAATAATCAAAGTATCAAAGGATCCAATTATCTATGTGACATGACAGCATCATAGGATCAAATAATCTAAGGATATAATCTTTGAATCGATTTGAACAGCGTTATGTAATATATATATGTTATATATAATATAAATAATAACAATAACAATAATAAAACAAATATTTCTTATAATTACTCTGATGTTAATATGTAACATCATCTCTCTGTGTACTTTAGCTGAATTAAGTTTCAATTGATAATTTAAATTGATTTCACTTCAAATCTATCTATGGCCTCAGATGATCTGCTGATTTGTTCTGAGAGAAAAGTGTTTCCTCACAAACAGATAACGGCTCTAATGTCACATGACTGTTTGGGATCATGTGATGCAGATGTAGAACCTTTTCTCTGATGAACTGAAGTGACAGGACTGGATCTGATCGTCACAAAGTGAGTTCTCTATACGTAGAAGATCCTAAAGAGTAAAGTAGGGGTCAATCAATGAGTGTGTGGTTTCAGTCACACTTCAGATCTCAGGATAAGAATACACTTTTCTGACTGCGTGGGACTGAAGGAAGTTCAGCTCTTACTCCTCTACAGCTCCGTGGGGCCGGTGCACGAAGCTGTTTGTGCATCTGGGTCCTAAAGATGATGTTAGTATTCAACTAATCTGCAACAGCAAATACATTGTGTACATAGCTGTGACCTGATTCACTGAGTTGTGACATGTATTCGGTCCTGGTTCTGCTGGGGTCGTTCTGTGTGGAGTTTTTTGTTCTTTCTTCTGATTAGACATTAGCTTTGTTTTTTTAACCATCCAAGGAAAACAATGGGACGTCCAGTGATGACAGAATCCTTCGTTTAGGGTTTGCAGTGAATTTAAAAGTGCGTTAGAAACGTCACTGCTCATTTCATTTAAGTTTTACTTTGCATACAAACGATTATCCATCTCCCTCTGAAACAGACACCATTTAAAGTCTTGTTGTATATTTTATTCCCACTTGGCTCAACGACCTCGTACGTCTGACAGAGCTTCGTCCAGAGGTTTAGATTCAGCCTCATAATGTGGAGGTTTAGGTTCCTGAGTGCTTTCAGTGAAAGATTTTGCACAAAGTTAATCAGTATTTCTTTTTTTAAATTATCAGTATTTGTCCCAAACATTTTTTAGACTCTAGGGTTCAAGTGGAATGTCTGTATTTGTCTAATATCTATTCTCTGGAGAGATCTTTGAAGAAATCATCTTCTTTCTATTAAATTGTGTATTTAAGCAAAGTTTTTAAAGTTTTGGATTCCCCAATGAAAAGAGTGCAGTTGTGTGGTTTCTCCTGTCTTAATGCCTCAAAGTGCATTAAAAAGGCTGGAAACGGTGAGATAAGACTACATTTGCAACTATGTTAAAGGTTAGTAGTTTATGGACTCAAGCTAAAAAAAGTCTGTGCTATTTGGCTGACATAATAAGAATAGGGTCACTCATCGTATTTTCTCAAAACGTCTTCAGTCAAATGACTTGATACCTAACATGCAGACAGTGGATGTTTATCAATCAATCAATCAATCAAAATGTATTTGTATAGCCCATGTTCACATACCACAATTTGTCTCATAGAGCTTTAACACGGTGTGACATCCTCTGTCCTTAACCCTCAACAAGAGTAAGGAAAAACTATTAAAAAAACACTTTAACAGGGTAAAAAGGACGTAGAAACATCAGAGAGAACCACATGTGAGGGATCCCTCTCCCAGGACGGACAGAAGTGCAATAGATGTCAAGTGTACTATATATATATATATATAAATATATATCAAGCAGTCCTGCTATACCAAGCAGTCCTGCTGCAATCATAATTTCTGGTCCGGTTCAGTGAAATTTGACAAAGTGTCAAAGGGAGTACTAGGGGCGCGAGGGTCTTTGACTCATGCATTGGGTGAGCACTCAGGGTGGGGGCTTAAGAGTGTGTCCCCGGGCTCGTCTGGTGCTGGAGGCGGGTCTCTGCGGAAGGGGTACTTTAATCCAGTGTCGGCTTGGTCCCCGGGATCGTATAAATCTTTCATATTTGCATCTAAGACATCACTGACACTGTGACATTAAAGCAAATTGATAGCAAAAAATTATTTGCTTAATTAATCCTTCGAAGTGTTCTTTCATATATACAGATCATTTGAGCTCTATATTGTAAAGAAGCCAAGAGTAGTTCAACATAGTATAAAACATCTCACTTCCTGTAGCTAGCAAGTGTCCCTGTAATGATTAGTCAATATTGATATGAATCTGATCAGGGCGGGACTGTGAATGTGTGAATGTGTGAATGAGGTTAGATGGGAGACTGCCTGGAAATACCAGGTGCTGTAAACTTTTTTCCACTTTTCCCTGATGTATTCACATGTATAAATAAGGTTCAGTGGGTGGCCTCATTCGCTTACGGGTTAGTAAACTCAGCCACACTACCAAAACAAACTAGTATTTACCCAAACAAAACTGAGTTGTTTAGATGTATATTCCACTTTGACGACAATTAGACAATCACATCGAAGACACACGTGGAAGAACATTCGAAACTTCAAACACACACCCTGTGGGAGTAAAGAGCTTTACTTGAGATCTAAAGACCACAAAATTATAAGCCAAGTTAAGGGCTTCAACTCTTGGGTCTATTGTGTCACTTTTTCAACTTCAAAGGCCAAAGTAAGTCACTTTCAGCAAGAGGTGAGTTCATGTTTAGATGGCAAGGACAAGGTAAACATAACAGATAACATGGGAGTGGATTCCTTTAGCAGAGAATGGTTTCGATCCATCGACCTCTGGATTATGGGCCCAGCAGGCTTCCGCGGCGCCACTTTGCTCTTTTACACTAAAACAGTTTAATATGAACACAGTCCATGGTCTCAAGGGGTTTGCTTAGAAGTTAAATCAACTGGACTTGGAGTAAAAGATTGGCAAATGTGAAAGAATTTGCCTCAATGGGAAGGTGCACAATGTTACCTTGTTTGAAAAGACCACAAAACTATCAGCCAAGTTAAGGGCTTCAACTCTTGGGTCTATTCTGTCACATTTTCAACTTCAAAAGCCAAAGCAAGTCACTTTCAGCAAGAGGTGAGTTCATGTTTAAAAGGCAAGGACAAGGGAATCATAACAGATAACATGGGAGTGGATAAAGGATTCCTTTAGCAGAGGATGGTTTCGATCCATCAACCTATGGGTTATGGGCCCAGCAGGCTTCCGCGGGACAACTCTGCTCTTTAACACTGAAAGAGTTTAAAATGAACACAATCCATGGTTTCAACGGGTTTGCTTAGAAGTTAAATCAACTGGACTTGGAGGAAAAGATTGGCAAATGTGAAAGAATTTGACTCAATGGGAAGGTGCAGGGTGTTAGGGGAGAGCAGGGTAATGTGGGACATCGGGTACTTGACCACTATGTTTTCAAGCCCCTCCGATTCCCCCCTTGCCATGTAGGAGAAGTTGGTGCTGGTGCTGTGGAAAGTATGTTTTTTCACAAAAATGAGTTTTTTGCATGTAAAAGTAATTTTTATTGCTTTGAACTTAATCAACTGTTGTGTCAAAACACATTGATTCAGGTAGAATAACTTATATCACATTTTGGTGACCTTCCAACATATAAAACCATGTGATTGATGCTAGCTGAAGATTAGCCTGAATTGCTAAGAGATGTTGTTTTTTCTAAAACGGTGGCTGTGGGGTAAAGTGGGACAAATGCTGTGGAGCACAAGTTAAGTTTAGTCTTAAACATATGCTAGTGTTATATTACATTATATATGTTTTATTTTTAATGTCATAAACATTGTAGAAAAGCCATCATGCCTGGAAACTACACCAGGAAGACAATCTGGGGCCAAACACCCCTCGCAGTGATGGAGAGTGCAGCCGCTGAGGTCATGCAAGGAAAGAAGTCCTTAAGAAAAGCTGGAAGGGATAGAAATATTGATAAGACAACCCTCATAAAGAAAGGAAAGTAAAAGTAAAAGTAAACTAAAATCAGTAGCCTGGGGTGCAGTAGCTGAGGTAAAGAGAATATTCACAAATGAGATGGAGGAGGAGCTTGCCAAACACTTGAAACAACTAGCTGACCAGTTCCATTGCCTTGCTCCAGTTAAGTGCCGTGAACTGGCATTTGAATACGCAGAGAAAAACAATATCCCTATCCCTGCCAATTGGACAGAGAACATTCATTTTTATCGTTTCTATTCTACTATGCATATCTAAGAGCAGTTGGGAACACCTGTCTATATCTGCCTTGATTCTTTTACTTATGAGGCTATAATTGCTATCATATATTTTGGAAATGTCTTTACGTTTTTGAATTCCCAGATACTTAATGTCTGATGGGGTCCATTTGAAACCAAATCTATTTAGCATGTCTTTCTGAGGGATTTGATTATAAATTAGAGTTTGTGGCACGTTTAATTTATATCCAGAGTGGGTTCCAAAATCTTTTAGCGAGGACATCAGTCTGGGAAAGCTGACCTCTGATGTCGTAATAAAGAGCAAAACATCATCTGCATATAGACAAATCTTCTGCTCTAAATCTATGATCATGACTCCTTTTATCACTTCGTCATCCCTGATTAACTGTGCCAGGGGCTCTATAAATAAAGAAAAGAGGGCGGGGCTGAGGGGGCAGCCTTGGTGGCAGCCTCTCTCCAAGTTGACAACCTGAGAGAGGTGTCCATTAATCTTTATCCTGGCGTTTGGTGAGGAGTATAGAGTTCTGATACAGTTAATAAAATCGTCCTTAAAGCCAAATCTTCTCCACGCCAAGTACAGATATTTCCAGCCATCCGAATCAAATGCCTTTTCCGCATCTAAACCAATCACTGTGGCTCCAATATTCCCCTTAGTCACATGATCGATAACGTGTATCACCCGTCTAATATTATCTTGTGTTTGTCTTTCACGCACAAAGCCAGTTTGGTCTGGATCCACTAGTTCTACCATTATATGCTCTAACCTTTTTACTAGTATTGACGCATACACCTTTAGTCTATATTGAGTACAGAAATTGGCCTATATGTGCTACATTCTTTTCTGTCCTCCCCCTCCTTAGGAATAACCGAAATGATTGCCTCCCTCCATGTACCTGGTGGTTCTCCTTTTTTCAGTGTATAGTTGAAGCAGTCAAAAAGCATAGGCACTATTTGATCCTAAAAGGCCTTGTACCACTCGGCTGGGAAGCCGTCCGTACCCGGGGCTTTATTAGCTTTTAATCTAGAGATTGCTTTCCCTTTTTCCTCAATTGTAATCTCTGCCATCAGGGCTTTATTCTGTTCTTCACCTGTAGAGGGTAGATCCAATGAATGCTTCACTTTCTGGGTCACCAGTACAGTGTGTTACAGGTTTGGCTCTAACAGTGTTTTTTGGGTAAAGTCAGTTAGTTCCTTATGTTGTGCAATAGTAGTAGACTTGACTTTGGCTAATTATAAATAATCATGAAATATGATTATTAAAAAAAAAATGTGCGAGTGTGTGTGAACCAGAGTTAGTGTGATGTAGGGGGTTTTGTCTGACATGGGGAGGGGGCAATCTGAGAACAGTTTGTGTCTGTGTGTAGTGGGGGGGGGGGGGGGTAGTGTCTTTGTCCAGGCTGGGAAGAAGAGGTGCGATAACTGTGAAGGGGGGTAGGGAATGCGGGGTAGGGTTAGGACTGGTTCATTGTCTGTCGAATCTGCAAAGACAACATTCAGGTCGTTTGCACGTTTAAGGTCTTCCACACAGTGGGGGGAAACGGTTTTGCAGACGGTGATCACCTGAAGGCCTTTTCCAGACTGACGAGGAGTCGTTAGCTGCAAATTGTTGTTCCACTTTCTTCAAGTACTGTCATTTGTCCTCTTTAACCTCCTTGCCAAACGAGTCTGAACCTATCCTTGTCCCCACTCTTAAGGGCCACCCCTTCTTGAAATGAAGCTGTTTGACTTTTGCTTTTAACCAGTCCAATGACTCCAGAAATGAATTTATTTCCTGAAGACAAGTTGAATTTGGTTCCTTATATAAGTCTCTATAGTAATTTTAAAAAATATGTTCAATATCCTCTAACGTATGGCATACATTTTTAGTTCCAGGGTCCCTATTTTCAAAAATATGGAGCTGTCTGCTCGTTGTTTCCTTAACCTCCATCCCAGAAGCTTCATGGCCCTTGGTCCAATCTCATCATATCTCTGCTTTGCTAATTTGTTTTTTTTCTCTAATTCTTCATCACATACTTTGTTTATTTCTTTTCTTACATTTCTTATTTGATCTAGAATATAAGATTCCTTACTTTTGATGTGTTCCCTGTCGGGGTGTTTGTTTATCCTAAATATGAGAAGAGCCGATCCAATGGTTTGGTTCAATCAAGTATTTATTTAGAAAGCAATGAACAGGTATGAATCAGCAAAGCAATGGGCATCCGACACACTGCCCGGTACTCTAGCATCACAGGACAGTCTCAAGTCGTATCAGAGCGCATCCAACAGCCAGCGCCTGTCTATTTTATAACAGTAGATCTTGGTTGTTCCTCCTCGAAAGTGTGCAGGCGGTGGCCATCCTCTTGACCAGCCTTGACAAAGCTGATGCCATGTAGGCCAGTGGTGTTGTCACTCGGAGCAAAGAATATTATGTTTCTGCTTCATCAAAACATGTCCTGACTGTGTAAACATTAGGATCCTCGAAACCAAAACAACGAAAAAAAGCAAAGTCAACAAAGTCACTCTATCCGACCTTCAGAACTTATCAGACAGCAGCTCGAAATCTATGTGATGTTAAATGAATCTATGGGAGTTATGCTTTAAAATCAAAGTTAAGTATGAGAACAAGTTAAAGTACAGTGTAGAGTATGTCACAGATTTCACAGTCTTCAAAACAGGCAGCAGCTCTTAGCAGACCTTTTATCAGGACAGGTGACTAAACAACAATGATTAAACACTAGGAAGGAAAAGGTTATTATTAATGATTTGTATAAAGGCCTAATATCTGTCTCAACCTGCTCATGGTCCGCCCCCCCCTTTCTTTATCGGAAATAGTTCATTCAGACCCCCACGACAATATATTTTCAAACCTAACATCCCTCTCTAAACCTTTAAGATTCTCCTATAAATCTGACAGTTTTTTGTATCTTTCCTTTTTTCTATGTTAAGTCAATGCTACAAGCTTTCCTCTGATCACTGCTTTTGCAGTGTCCCACAAAACACTTGGCGATACTTCTCCATTATTGTTATTGTCCATATAATCTTTATGTTCCTTCTGCACATATTCCTTGCATGTCCTTTCATTCAAGATGCTTGTATTAAGTCGCCAAAGCATGTTTTTTTTTGTATTATCCAAATGCACAGTTAAATAAACAGCTGAGTGGTCAGATATGTCTCTGACCCCTATCCTACAATCTTTAAGTCTGTGTTCGTTCTGAGTTGTAAATAAAAACATTGTCAACTCTTGAGTATACCCCTTTACTTGCTGAATAGAATGTAAATTGCTTTTTTTTGGTTTGGAAGTCCCTCCATACATCGATCAGTCCCAGCTCCATTAGCAGTTTCTTTGTTATCCTGGCATTAGGAGTCTGCAAATCAGCTTTTACTGACATGAGGACATTGTTTCGCTGCTCCTGTTATTATGTAGGTGGGTTTTAAAAACCAGTCTAACGAGTGGAAAAGGGGCTTGAGACCAGGGAGAGTTGTTTCTCACCTGTTGTTAAAGCAACATTTTGATATTGTATTTACCTTAAAGCAGCAGCTTGATTAGAGAGAGTCTGATGTTTGAGTGTGATCATGTCAAAAAGAGTTAGTCATCACATGTGGCTGCAGGGGGCGCTGTTCTTTGGTAACAGTTACATAGTGTTGCTTTAAAGAGATCTTTACTGAACTGTGTAGACTGTTGCAACCGTGTATATATGTATATAAAGATATATATATCAGGTGAGAAAGTACCTTTTGCATCCAGCAGATTTCACAATGATAGTTTTATCTTCCCTGCACATTTGTATTTTCAGCCACTGGATGGCGCTTTGTTGTTTTCCTCTTTGTTGATGTGTGAGGCAGCTCACTCTTTTTCAGTGGCTGTTTGCATGTGAGTGCATGTGATGCATGTTTATTATCACTGGATGATGTTGAAGTGGGTTTTCCTTTCTTTTGGAGGAAAGCTCTGTGTTTTTCCTGCTCAGTTCTTGTTCATGTATTTTAATTACAGACAAATGTAAATTGAAAACTTGAAACCTGCTTGTTAGATATATTGTGGTGAAATAAACACAGTTACAGTGTTGACCTCTTCTGGTTATTCCTCCACACACGTCTCTTAAACGTGTCGTCTCTGTCGTGGTTCTGTTGACTCACGAGATGAAGACATCAGACTTTGACCAGTTTGGGAAGAAGAGGTGTGATAACTCTGAAGGGGGATGAGGAATGTGGGGTGGGGTTAGGACTGGTTCATTGTCTGTCGAATCTGCAAAACAAAGCATTCAGGTCGTTTGCACGTTTAAGGTCTTCCACACAGTGGGGGGACTTGGTTTTGAAGCTGGTGATCACCTGAAGGCCTTTCCAGACTGACGAGGAGTCGTTAGCTGCACATTGTTTTTCCAGCTTCTTCAAGTACTGTTGTTTGTCCTCTTTAATCTCCTTGCCAAACGAGTCTAAACCTATCCTTGTCCCCTCTCTTAAGGGCCACCTCCTTCTTGAAAAAAACTGAGTTTTGCTTTTAACCAGTCCTTATGACTCACCCTGGTGCGTGTTGGAATACAGCTGTCCTCACAGAAGCGGATGTATGACGTCACAGCCTCTGTATCTTCTTGTTCGCTCCAAGACTCAAAGTGCGCAAAGAGGAGGAACATGTGCGACGTGCAGCTGCTGCGGGTGTCGGTACATGAGCGGATCAGCGCTGCTGCTGAAGACTTTCTGCTGCAGGTGGAGAAAGGAGGAGAAACGGCTCAAGTCCCGGCGCTGAGAGCGATGCTAACCGAGCGGCTAACGGCGGCGGCTGAGGAGATCGTCTCAGTGTTTGAGGAAACAGTGGCGGTGTATGAAGACAGAATGGAGCGGTTAGATTGGTCAGAGCAGGAGATCTACCGCCAGAGGAGGCTGCTGGATGCTGTGATGAAGCCCGAACTCCAGCTGCACAGAGTTGGTAAGTCCCTGGAGGAGCCGCTCACAGGCTAACGTCAGCTAGCATCAGCTCTGCTAACATGAGTTGATCAAACTAACACTCCGTAAAGTGAATGATACGTTTAAAACAATGTCTGGTTGGTTAAATTGATGAAATGTGTAGATAGAAGGATTAGGAGCTTTGACCCTCCACTGCAGCCAGTGGTCACATGTCCTTGATAATCTCCTGCAAGATGCTGTTAGGAAGCTCAGCACACGTCTGGGGTGTTCATGCATTTTTGGCTCCTTTTGTGTAAAATGTCCTCCAGACTGCTTCGTCTCATCCTGAAAAAAGTATAGACACATATTGTGTGAGTAATTATGATACTGGCATATTTTAAAATAAGTATAATTTCTACATCAATGTTGTGTCATATTAATAACAATAGACCCTATTTGTGCGATGCTTGATTTCAAACGATTTCTGTGACACAATGAACACTAAAATCCCTGTATGCCATAGCAGCGCTAGACAAAGTTGCTAGACAGCAACTCGAGAATCTGGGTTTTATTTAAGTACAAAAACTGGTTTATAACTGATTGATTCAGTCACTGGAGTTGTGTAGTTAAGATGATCCCTGCTATTGTCGGCGTGTGCGTTTAACCTAAATATGAGAAGAGCCGATCCAATGGTTTGGTTCCATCAAGTATTTATTTAGAAGCAATGGATGTTTAACAGGCATTCATTCACAGCCTCGGCTAAATCAGTTAGCACAGGGTAGACAATAATGGTGCCGAACAGAAAGCGTTCGTAATAATTATAACAGTAGGTTTAATGTGATAGGTTAAAATATTGGAGGGGTGTCACCGCAAATCAATTTTGTTCTCACTAGTTGGTCCACAGCCGTCACTGAATCAAGGAAGTTACAAGGAGCCGCTCTCCGTCACGCTCCTTCTCTGATAGTTGCTAGGCAACTCTCCCTATCCTGACAATTCGATGTTGTGTTTCATAAACTAGCCTTGAGTAAAGAATGTTGTGTTCCTGCTCTATCGGCAGTAAGAACTAAACCATAACAATGTCACTCAGAACTTTTATCAAGACAGGTGTGAGACTTACCAGCGTTTTGACGCACATACATTTCTAGCTAATTTCAATATGAAACACTAAGAGAAAAAAGGTTATTATTAATAATTTGTGTAAAGGCCGTATATCTGGCCCAAACAGCTCCTGTCCCCACCCTCCTTTCATTTCTTCAGAGTTCTGTTTTCATACTCCTCTTCACTCACAGACACCCAGAGAAGCTAAGATTTTGAAATCCCAACACTATTCCAATCTATTCCTATTCCATTCCACGTGTTGATAATCGTAATATTTTACGCATGTTTCAGGACAAAAAGTAAAACTTGCGGTTCTGTCTCGCTCCAACTGCCATTTTTAGAAATCTCCCCTTGATGCTTCAGCTTCAAGTACTCGTGCATCACAGTTGTGCTGCTGTGATCATTTTGGATTTGCAGTGTTTACAGAGAAAGATGTTGTTTGGTCTCCGTCTAAAAAACTCCCACACTACTGTTGTGAACGAGTCTGTGCAGAAAACCTGCTTCTGTGTTATTCATCAGTGAAACACAAACCCTGGAGAAACTCTGGAGACAATTCTCTGGTTTTAACCGACAGGTCATGTCTGAAAACAGCTTAACCAACTAACTAACCTCTACTTGCTCTGCTCTGCTCGTGTCGTAGATTGTTTATTTGGCCTCAAAATATAATTATCCTTGAAACACTTGGTTTAACCCAGCTAACTTAACGAGCTGCGGCGTAAGACCAACTATGAACCATCTCAACATCTGTGCTTCCTGAGTGTGATCATTCAAAAATAATAACAGTCGACATTAAACGACACAACACAAGTTTTTAAACAATTCAGGATACTCTGAAACTATAAACGTGTGTATTTGTGTTTCAGTGTGTCCTGCAGACGTACAGCAGCTGATGGTGAATAAAGAAGAGGTTCTCCTTGAGCAGCAGCAGTGGAGCCCCCTTGTGGACCAGGAGGACCCAGAGCCTTACATTAAAGATGAAGAGGAGGAGCCGTGGACCAATCAGGAGGGGGAGCAGCTTCAACAACTTGAGCAGGCTGATATCAAGTTCACATTGACTGCTGTCACTGTGAAGAGTGAAGAAGATGAAGAGAAACCTCAGTTGTCACAGCTTCATCAGAGTCAGACTGAGGAGAACAGAGCGGATTGTGGAGGACAGCAACCAGCCAGGATCTCAGGTCGTGATGGACATATACAACAATGTACTGAGGACAAGACTGTAGACAGTGAAGATGATTGGATGCAGACCAGGGAACCTCAGTCTTGTTTAAATACAAAAAACAACAAACAGCCTCTAAGTTATATGAAATGTAAAACTGCCAAGAAAGCATTTAGTTGCTCTGAGTGTGGTAAAACATTTAGACAAAAGGGCCATCTAACTGTACATATGAGGATTCATACAGGAGAGAAACCATTTAGTTGCTATGACTGTGGTAAAACATTTAGCCACAATAATTCTCTAACTTTACATATGAGGATCCATACAGAAGAGAAACCATTTAGTTGCTCTGAGTGTGGTAAAACATTTAGCCGAAAGTACAGTCTAACTCTACATATGACGATTCATACAGAAGAGAAAGCATTTAGTTGCTCTATGTGTGGTAAAACATTTAGAAGAAAGGGCCATCTCACTGTACATATGAGGATTCATACAGGAGAGAAACCATTTACTTGCTCCTAGTGTGGTAAAATATGTAGACTAATGGGTAATCTAACTGCACATGACTAGTCAAACACGAGAGAATGAATTTACCTGCTCTTAAAGATTTAAGTTGCATCGTTTGTAACAAAACATTTATTCGGATTAGTCAGCAACTACTCATATTATACATATTAATAGTTCACTATTATACATTTTAATAGAAAAATTTGAACCCCCCTTAGCCAGTCTTTAAATGTTTACCTTGCACAGTATGTATATGTATGTTCTTAACCAGTTCACATGATTAAATATGTGACCGAAGAGACGGTTACAATGTGGAGGGACATGTGACCATGGCTGTAAATAGTAAATGGTTTTTGTAGAGCTTTTCTAATCTTGATAACCACTCAAAGCTCTTTACAGTACAGTTTTACATTCACCCATTTATACAGTGCATCTATTAGCAGCACTTTGTTGTTATATGATGGATAATTCAGGGTTATGCATCTTGCCCAAGGACACTTCAGGACGACCGCTATACCCCTTAGCCACAGCCGCCCGTTTGTGAGACAATTTTTCACAGGAAGTTTGAGAGAGAAGTGACCTGAAGGATTTCAGTGGCCGCCATTATAAGAGCTGTCCGAAATCTTAAGGATAAGAAAAGGAGCTTCAATGCTTTCTAACTTATCACCTTATAGTGGGGCAGATAATAGAACATTTGTGCAAAATGTGATACAAGCACCAAATTTGGCATGGTGGTTCCCAAGGGTCTACTTAACCAATCTGCCTGACGTGCCATTCAAAAATCCAAGATGGACGCCATTTTTAAAGATGGACGCCGAATGCGTCTGCCGAAAATGGTTTTGCTCAAAGATATGCATGTTCTTGTTGGATTTGAATGATCTTGGTGTAGATTTCTATGTTTTCTTGCTTGCTGAATCAAACTTTTTTACTTTATATAAAATAACAACATAACATCAAATAATACTCCTAATACTTTATTTACACAATATCAACATTAAATATACACATTTTGCATTAAGGTACTTAGCTTTCCGGACGGAAACAATATCGAAAATAATAATAAAAACCCATAATACTGTAAAAATCATCCTTTCAAAGTAAACTATTACAGTGGCCCACACACTGGCACCAACTTTCACTGCTGTACACTACCGTCCATAAGTTTGGGGTCACCCAGACAATTTTGTGTTTTCCATTAAAAATCACAATATTTATCAAATGAGTTCCAAAATGAATAGAAAATACAGTCAAGACATTGACAAGGTTAGACATTTATTGTCTAACCTTGTATTTTTATTTGAAATATACATTTTGTTCTTTAAACTTTACTTTCGTCAAAGAATGCTCCATTTGTAGCAGTTACAGCATTGCAGACCTTTGGCATTCTAGTTGTTCATTTGTTGAGGTAATCTGTAGAAATTTCACCCCACGCTTCCTGAAGCCCCTCCCACAAGTTGGATTGGCTTGATGGGCACTTCTTGCATACCATACAGTAAAGCTGCTCCCACAACAGCTCAATGGGGTTGAGATCTGGTGACTGCGCTGGCCACTTCATTACAGACAGCTTTCCAGCTGCCTGCTTCTTCCCCAAATAGTTCTTGTATAATTTGGAGGTGTGCTTTAGGCCCTTGTCCTGTTGTAGGAGGAAATTGGCTCCAATCAAGCGCTGTCCACAGGGTATGGCATGGCGTTGCAAAATTAAGTGATAGCCCTACTTATTTAAAATCCCTTTTACCTTGTACAAATCTCCCTCTTTACCAGCACCAAAGCAGACACAGACCATCACATTACCTCCACCATGCTTGACAGGATTCTTCCAGCATCTTTTCACCTGTTCTGCATCTCACAAATGTTCTTCTGTTTGATCCAAACACCTCAAACTTTGATTTGTCTGTCCATAACACTTTTTTCCAATCATCCTCTGTCTATGTCTGTGTTCCATGACCATATCAATCTTTTATTTTGATGGGCCATTCTCAGATATGGCTTTTTCTTTGCCACTCTGCCTAGAAGGCTAGCATCCCAGAGACGCCTCTTCACTGTAGACGTTGACACTGGCGTTTTGCAGGTACCATTTAAAGAAGCTGCCAGTTGAGGACCTGTGAGGCGTCTATTTCTCAAAATAGAGACTCTAATATACTTGTCTTCTTGCTGAGTTGTGCACCGGGGCCTCCCATTTCTCTTTCTACTCTGGTTAGAGCCCGTTTTTGCTGTTCTCTGAATGGAGTAGTACAGACGTTGTAGGAAATGTTCAGTTTCTTCGCAATTTCTCGCATGGATTAGCCTTCATTTCTAAGAACAAGAATAGACTGCGGAGTTTCACATGAAAGTTCTCATTTTCTGGCCATTTTGAGAGATCAAATGGAACCCACAAATGTGATGCTCCAGATACTCAACTAGCTCAAAGGAAGGCCAGTTTTATAGCTTCTCTTACAACCTAAACAGTTTTCAGCTGTGCTAACATAATTGCAGAAGGGTTTTTCAAGGGTTTTCTAATCATCCATTAGTCTTCTAAGGCGATTAGCAAACACAATATACCATTAGAACACTGGAGTGATATTTGCTGGAAATGGGCCTCCACACATCGTTGTAAAACCAGACGTTTCCACCTAGAACAGTCATTAACCACATCAACAATGTAAAGAGTGTATTTCTGATTAGTTTAATTTTTATTTTCATTGAAAAAAACAGTGCTTTACTTTGAATGATAAGGACATTTCTAAGTGACCCCAAACTTTCGAAATGTAGTGTATAAATATATGATGCATGTATGAAACTGGAATAGCTCAATGGTTTCTCCACATCAGAGTAAGATGGACGATCTCTGACTGCAGCTCCACCCATTCACCCATTAGCCAATAAGAGTCTTCAGACGTATATTCCTTGTTTATGTCGCCGATAAAAAACTTACTTTACACAATGAACAATAAGCATTTTATCTGAAAAGGTTTTTCTTAATTCAGGTTCTATATATTTGGTTGTATATGTGTTTTCTTTTCATTCAGTTATTTTTTATTTAAGAAAATTGTTAAACTGTAAAAAATAAATAATCAAACCTCAGTTACATATATTCGTCACAAAGGTTCGATTACGGCATCTCAGGAATCACTGACGATTTATTTTTGATGATCAGAATTTTTGGACTCCCTAATATCGGCATCAGCCCCCAAACATGGTGTGATCAGGGCTGTATAGAATAAATACAGTTAATAGTTATTGTAGCTCTGGCTGCTCTTTGCTTCCATACTTCAGACCTGGCTTCTGAAAGAACATTCGTCCAAATCAAACCTTTGACAATGTGACAGATAAGAGATGCAACTAAAGGCTCAATATAACTGAAGTTTCCCTTTAGAGGGAAATGACCTGCAGTGTATTTACCTCCTTTGTTGGAGAAGTCGTCAGACGTTGCTGCTGAGTTCTCTTCAGATGGACGAGTCAGTGAACGATGTCAGAAGGAGAGAAGATTGTTATACCTCGACTAGGAGTCGCCCTCAAATCAGTGCTATGACCTTATATGAACATATTCCTCACAATTACGGTAGATAACTAACATTTAGCAGTTTGAAATAAGGAACTTCAGATACCATGGGAAGTCTTTTTTTGTCTTTCACACGTGCGACGGGACATTTTGTATTTAGATAATTTTAATGAAAGATGGACAAGTGTATATATAGAATGTTATATATCCTAAGATGTTTTCTGCAGTTAGACTGGTGAAATCCTCTGTGCTGATGTGTATTGGCTGGAGACTCCTGAGCCTGCTACTATCACTATCCGGAGCCGACATCTTGTCAAAGTGTCAAAAAACAATTCAAACGTTACTTACACTCTCAGGTCTTCTGACCATTTCTCTTCCTGTTCGCCTCCGCTGCAGAAACCAACCTGAAAGAATCCACTTCAACACAGGAAATAAAAAGCCTCACAGCTCCAGACGAGTTCCAGGTCACAATTCTTCTTATTAAAACTGTTTTATTAATTTATTCTCTATTAAAATAAAATCAGGAGAATTAAGACTCAAGAGGACAAAATAAACAATAAATTATGGAATGTTTATTGAAAATAAAAGCTCCAGCTGGTCCAACATGGCGGCTTTATTTCACCTACAGTCAAATAAAGCACCGCTTTTATATACTCATATAAATATATATATATATATATATATATATAAAGTAGGTCTGTCAATAGATAAAAAAAAATAAAAATAACCTAATTAACCTCATACTTTGAAATGTTTTCTTCTAAAGACTATCTTATGAATGAATGAGAACTACCTTCAGACAGCCTGTATTTTAGACACTGTTGTTTGATTTTTTTTTTTTTTAAACACAAAACTACACACAGAGCTGTGTTTTCAAAGAGGCTCAGGCCTATAACTCCTACCTATATGATAAATTGTGTAAAA
Source organism: Pleuronectes platessa (assembly GCF_947347685.1). NCBI lineage: Eukaryota > Metazoa > Chordata > Actinopteri > Pleuronectiformes > Pleuronectidae > Pleuronectes > Pleuronectes platessa. The sequence goes on along the minus strand of NC_070649.1, from coordinate 11,653,300 downwards.
AAAATATATATCCAGCTGAGATATGCCCAATGTCTTCGGAAACAAAAACACTGCTTCTTTCTTCAGTGAAACATCCAGATTAGTAAAAAAAAACAGGTGTATCTTTAACATTGTACCACAGCATAACAAGTGGCCTTGGTAAACTGAACCGTCATTCAAATCTGTCATGTTAAAGTGCAAAGTCTTAAAGTGCAAACAAACATGAAAATTAAAACAGGAGGATCTGCTACTTTTGCTGAATTGTGCCTAATCATCTCTGACTTTCAGCCAATTGCTGAGACAGACAAGCATGTTACATTTTCTGGAGCCAATGGTGCTCTCCTCTTCTGGACAATATGACCTGAGAGTGAGAACAGCTGCACACAGGGCACTGTGGTAGCTGGGGTTGACAGTTTTCTCTTTGTTTTTCCTGCATCTTCTCATGTGTGTGCTGCCATGTGACCACCATTTTAGTGGACAGTCCCCCATCTGCAATTTTGGCTCTGCTATTAATGGTTTTTAATATTATTTCCTATTTTGTTTACGTCCTGAATAACATGATCCAAATACTAAGTACCTTAATGCAAAATGTGCATATTTAATGTATATATTGTGTAAATAAGGAGAGGCAGTGGTCTAGTGGCAGAAACTTGGACTATGGGCAGAGAAGGTCTCTGGCTCGTCTCTGGTTCGACTCCACAGAGAGACAACAAAAGACAAACCTGGATTGATCTGTCCAAAAATTCAAGAGTCTCCCTACCCTGTCTAGTGCCCCTGAGCAAGGCACCTTACTCCCCCAACATCTGCTCCCCGAGTGCCGTACATGGTCGCTCACTGCTCTGTGTGTCCTGCAGAGATTACATTTCCCTACCTGTGTGAGTGTGCCTTTGCATGTCTGTGCATGTCTGTGCATGTGTTTGGGACTAATAAATGCATCTTAATCTTAAAAATAACGTATTAGGAGTGATTTAGGGTTTCCTACCATTTTGCAAGGAAACATCGACGACAAGATCATTGAAATCCATTGGGAACCACCATGCCAAATTTGGTGCTTGTATCACATTTTGCACAAATGTTCTATTATTTTAGGAAGCATTGAAGCTCCTTTCCTTAAGGTCACGTCACTCTGAACCTTCCTGTGAAAAATGTATTTTTCTAACAAACGGGCGGCTGTGGCTAAGGGGTATAGCGGTCTTCCTGAAGGTCGGAAGTTCGGCCCCCAGTCATCCCCATCTGTCTTGGGCAAGATGCATAACCCTGAATTATTCCTCATATAATGACAAAGTGCTGCTAATAGATGCACTGTATGAATGTGTGTGTGAATGGGTGAATGTAAAACTATACTGTAAAGCGCTTTGAGTGGTAATCAAGAATAGAAAAGCTCTATTTAAATACAAAACCATTTACTATTTACAGCCATGGTCACATGTCCCTCCACATTGTAACTGTCTCTTCGGTCACTGATCAGTAAGCACAGTGATTTAAATCAAATATATTTAAGATGCATTTATTAATCCTAATCACATGCGCAGACATGCACAGGCACACTCATGCAGGTAGGGAAATTTAACCTCTGCCAAAAGCAGAGGTTAAATTTCACCCATCTGGTGAAGGACACACATAGCAGTGAGCAACCATGTACGGCGCCCTGGGAGCAAGGTGCCTTGCTCAGGGGCACTAGACAGGGTAGGGAGAATCCTCTTAGATTTTTGGGCAGATCAATCCAGGTTGGTCTTTTGTTGTCTCTCTGTGGAGTCAAACCAGAGACCTTTTCTGCCCATAGTCCAAGTTTCTACCACTAGACCACCGCCTCTCCCACTAGACCAACGCCTCTGGTGAAATGGTTAAGAACACTCATATACATACTGTGCAAGGTAAACATTTAAAGACAGGTTAAGGGGGATTCAAATTTCTCTATTAATATGTATAAAAGTGAACTATTAATATGTATAATATGAGTAGTTGCGGACTAATACGAATAAGTATTTTGTTAAAAACAATGCAACTTAAATCTTTAAGAGCAGGTAAACTCATTCTCTCCTGTTTGACTAGTCATGTGCAGTTAGATTACCCATTAGTCTATATATTTTACCACACTAGGAGCAAGTTAATGGTTTCTCTCCTGGATGAACCTTCATATGTCCAGTTAGATGGCCTTTTTGTCTAAATGTTTTACCACACTCAGAGCAACTCAATGGTTTCTCTCCTGTATGAATGCTCATATGTACAGTTAGACTGCACTTTCGGCTAAAGGTTTTACCACACTCAGAGCAACTAAATGATTTCTCACCTGTATGAACCTTTATATGTCCAGTTAGATGGCCTTTTTGTCTAAATGTTTTACCACACTCAGAGCAACTCAATGGTTTCTCTCCTGTATGAATCCTCATATGTAAAGTTAGAGAACCAGTGTGGGCAAATCTTTTACCACACTCAGAGCAACTAAATGGTTTCTCTCCTGTATGAATCCTCATATGTAAAGTTAGAGAACAATTGTGGCTAAATGTTTTACCACAGTCAGAGCAGATAAATGGTTTCACTCCTGTATGAATCCTCATATGTGAAGTTAGATTCCCCTTTTGTCTAAATGTTTGACTACACTCAGAGCAACTAAATGCTTTCTTAGCAGTTTTACATTTCATATCACTTAGAGGCTGTTTGTTATTTTTTGTATTTAAACCAGACTGAGGTTCCCTGGTCTGCATCCAATCATCTTCACTGTCTACAGTCTTGTCCTCAGTACATTGTTGTAAATGTCCATCAGGACCTGAGATCCTGGCTGGTTGTTCTCCTCCACAATCTGCTCTGTTCTCCTCAGTCTGACTCTGATGAAGCTGTGACAACTGAGGTTTCTCTTCATCTTCTTCACTCTTCACAGTGACAGCAGTCAATGTGAACTTGATATCAGCCTGCTCAAGTTGTTGAAGCTGCTCCCCGTACTGATCGGTCCATGGCTCCTCCTGCTCCTCTTTAATGTGGGGGGGCTCTGGGTCCTCCTGGTCCACAAGAGGGCTCCACTGCTGCTGCTCAGGGAGAACCTCTTCTTTATTCACCATCAGCTGCTGTACGTCTGCAGGACACACTGAAACAGAAATACACACGTTTATAATTTCAGAGTATCCTGAAGTGTTTTAAAAAACTTGTGTTGTGTCGTTTAATGTCGACTGTTATTATTTTTGAATGATCACACTCAGGAAGCAGAGATGTTGAGATGGTTTATAGTTGGTCTTAAGACGCAGCTCGTTAAGTTAGCTGGGTTAAACCAAGTGTTTCCAGGATAAAATGTTTTATATTTTGAGGCCAAATAAACAATCTACGACACGAGCAGAGAAGAGCGAGTGGAGGTTAGTTAGTTGGTTAAGCTGTTTTCAGACATGACCTGTGGGTTAAAACCAGAGAATTGTCTCCAGAGTTTCTCCAGGGTTTCTGTTTCACACATGAACAACACAGCAGAAGGTTTTCTGCACAGACACGTTCACAACAGTAGTGGGGGAGTTTTTTAGATGGAGACCAAACAACATCTTTCTCTGTAAACACTGCAAATCCAAAATGATCACAGCAGCACAACCGTGATGCACGAGTACTTGAAGCTGAAGCATCATAGGGAGATTTCTAAAGATGGCAGTTGGAGCGAGACAGAACCGCAAGTTTTACTTTTTGTCCTGAAACAAGATTAATATGTTACGATTATCAACACGTGTAATGGAATAGGAATAGACTGGAATAGTGTTGGGATACGCTAGTGTTGAAACGCTGGTCAGTCTCACACCTGTCTTGATAAAAGGTCTGAGTGACATTGTTATGGTTTAGTTCTTACAGCCGTTAGAGCAGGAACACAACATTCTTTACTCAAGGCTAGTTTATGAAACACAACATCGAACTATCGTCAGGATAGGGAGAGTTGCCTACCAACTATCAGAGTAGGAGTGTGACGGAGAGCGGCTCCTTGTAACTTCCTTGATTCAGTGACAAGAGGCGTGGGACTACGGCTGTGGACCAACTAGGGAGAACAATATTGATTTGCAGTGACAGCCCTCCAATAATTTAACCTATCACATTAAACCTACTGTTATAATTATTATGAACGCTTTCGGTTCGGCGCCATTATTGTCTACCCCGTGCTTACTGATTTAGCTGAGGCTGTGAATGAATGCCGGCTATGCCTGTTAAACTTTCATTGATTCTAAATAAATACTTGATTGAACCAAACCGTTGAATTGGCTCTTCTCATATTTATGATAAATGAACATGCCGACAATAGCAGCGGCACAACTCCAGTGACTGAATCAATCCAAGTTGTAAACCAGTTTTAGTACTTAAATAAAACCCAGATTCTCCAGTTGCTGTCTAGTAACTATGTCTAGCGCTGCTATGACATACAGGGATTTGAGTGTTCATTGTGTCACAGCAATCATTTGAAATCAAGCATCTAAAAAAGGGTCTATTGTTATTGATATAACACAACAGTGATGTAGAAATTAAACTTATTTTAAAATATGCCAGTATTATAATTACTCACACAATATGTGTCTGTTTTTCAGGATGAGACGAAGCAGTCTGGAGGACTTTTCACACAAAAGGAGCCAAAATGCATAAACACCCCAGACGTGTGCTGAGCTTTCTAACAGCATCTTGCAGATGATTATTAAGGACATGTGACCACTGGCTGCAGTGGAGGGTCAAAGCTCCTAATCCTTCTATCTACACATTTCATCAATTTAACCAACCACACATTGTTTTAAACGTATCATTCCCTTTACGGAGTGTTAGTTTGATCAACTCATGTTAGCAGAGCTGATGCTAGCTAACGTTAGCCTGTGAGCGGCTCCTCCAGGGACTTACCGACTCTGTGCAGCTGGAGTTCGGGCTTCATCACTGCATCCAGCAGCCTCCTCTGGCGGTTGATCTCCCGCTCTGACCAATCTAACCGCTCCATTCTGTCTTCATACACCGCCACGGTTTCCTCAAACACGGAGACGATCTCCTCGGCCGCCGCCGTTAGCCGCTCGGTTAGCATCGCTCTCAGCGCCGGGACTTGAGCCGTTTCTCCTCCTTTCTCCACCTGCAGCAGAAAGTCTTCAGCGGCAGCGCTGATCCGCTCATGTACCGACACCCGCAGCAGCTGCACGTCGCACATGTTCCTCCTCTTTGCGCACTTTGAGTCTCGGAGCGAACAAGAATATACAGAGGCTGTGACGTCATACATCCGCTTCTGTGAGGACAGCTGTATTCCAACACGCACCAGGGTCAAAAGGACTGGTTAACAGCAAAACTCAGTTTGTTTCGAGAAGGAGGTGGCCCTTAAGAGTGGGGAAAAGGATAGGTTCAGACTCGTGATGTGTCCTCCCGTATCGAGGCTTGTGTTGATGACGTTCGAAGCGTCGCGAGCCGGCCGAGCACGTCACTGATTCAGGAAAGGGTTCACGGGTTTGGTGTGCGATTCAAAATAAAAGGGGCCGCGAAACGCAATGGATTAGGTGATCACCGGCTGCAAAACCAAGTCTCCCCACTGTGTGACACACTGTACTGGTGACCCAGAAAGTGAGGCCCGACCAGGAGGAATCTGTCATAGATTCACACCCTCACATCATAAATCTACTTTACTCTATTGTTGACATTTGGAAAATTGAGTGGAGCAGATGGTGACACCTTCAGACGCCACATGTCGTTATAAATCTGACAGAGGGACACGAATCAGAATCCAGACTGTTCAGGTCGAATAACTTCCGACTGTAGCCTGAAGGAATCCACAGGTTCTGAATCAGGCCTGAGAGGATCGGGAAGATTCAGACTTGTGTAGCAGGGTTAATGCTTCCCACTTGCCATTGCCAGCGAGATCCTTGCGCTGGCTGTGGTAGTGGGAGCCTTGGTTGGAGTGCTAGAGCTCCCTCTAGCGGAATGCGGGGGTTGTATTTTACATTGCTGCCTCCTCTCCTCAGTCTGTGTATATCCCGGCTGGGAGAGGTAGGTAGTCAGAGCAGTTAAACATGAATCCACACTTTGGCGATGTATTACGGGAGTCTAAATGTACATAATACTGTATTAATACTTGGTTGCTTGTACATATATATTGTGTTGCTTGGAATCTGTAATTACTTTTAAATGGACTTTAGTCTTAGGATCGCTAGCTTGGCTACCATTAGCTTTGGTCGTAGCTACTTAGCTAGCGTCGACTTAGCCATGAAAGTGTACTTCAGCTTGTCTTTCTCCCATGTTAGGCTGCCATTGTGAGGGTTCTCAAGGAGCATTTCCCATGTTAAATATTCCACCAGGTATGTCACCAAACGCCCATTCAAATATTTCGTGAGTCATTTGTTTAATGTGATATTTATTTTCATGTAAATGCTCAGTCTGTGTATATCCCGGCTGGGAGAGGCTGCCATTGTGAGGGTTCTCAAGGAGCATTTCCCATGTTAAATATTCCACCAGAATAAACGGCTGGCTGCCAATGGTTCCATCGTGGTCTCAATCACACAACGCAACGAGAGAGTACACAACCGCTACAAATGGTGCCGTGACCCGGTCTTCTCTGCCTGTCTGCTGCGCCATTGAGGATCGCCATTCGACACGTAGCACGTGAGCACCGACGACGTGGCCGTGCTGTGAGTCGCCCGTGCTGCTTCGAGTAGACAGGTTCAGTAATAAAAAAAAAAAGAGAGGAATAATTCGAACCAAGGGATATAGTTGCAGCCGACCATCTTGTAAAGATATATGCGTTTTATTTTTTTGTTTTCTATTTTATTTTTCTTTCTCCTTCTCATGCACATAATGCAAATTTAGTTTATTTTTTTTTGTTTGTTTGTTTTATTTTGCTTTTGAGTTGAACGTCACATTTGAACAGTAACGTGTCATTACTTGTGTATGTGTTTTTATTTCTTTACTATTTTCACTGCTCAACCGTACATTTTGGGTTTTGGAAAATTGTGGCTCATTGGAGATGGATGAGCTGAACTTATCTGCTTTAGGCAGGGGTCAGACATTTATGTTTAGCCCATCACTCCAGAGAGGAGGTTTTCGGGGGAGGCCCCTGACATCCACTCCTCAACAGGCCAAAGTGAATGGTGCTGAGGGTGGTGACGTTTCTTCTAGTGCTGATCAGTTAGCTGGTCCATCTGCATTTTCTGGGGGTAGGGATGTGGACCATGTCCCTGTGCATGTATTAACTGACTTAGTTAAGCAGATAGGGACTAGTATTGGGGAGAACATTGCCTCTTGTCTTAGGCCCGCCCCAACTGGTGATGTTACTTTGGCCCCTTCCACCATTGCTGATCTCTCTAAGATGAGCCTAACTGTTAGCCAGCATAGTGGTGAACCGCATCCCTTCAGGGGGGACAAGACTGACAAACATTCGGTTTCTGAGTGGGAAGACTGTGTTAAATTGTATCTGACTAAGAGGGATGTTCAGTTATGTGATCAGGCGGAAGAAGTAATGGGCAGGCTACAGGGTAGAGCACGTGATGTTGTGAGAGTGGGGGTGCGTAGCAAGCCTAGTTTGGTCTTACGGTTAGGTCCTCAGCCCATTTTCGACATACTCAAGCAACACTTTAGTGAGTCTGTGACTTCTTTCATGCCTCTAGCTGACTTCTATGACACAAAGCCCTTAGAGAATGAAAGTGCTGTTGACTATTGGATCCGGCTTAACAAGGCACTCGACACAGCTACGGATGGACTAAAAAGGCAAGGCAAAACTATTGATGACTCCTCTAGGGAAGTGACTGTCATGTTCATCACTCACTGTCCCGATCGAGAACTGTCTCTGGTCTTCAGCTGTAGGCCACTGGAGGAGTGGACTGCCATGGATGTGCAGGTACGGCTTGATGAGCACCATCACAAAAAACGTCTTCAGCAGCGCCATTCAGCTGCACGTCCAACAGACCACCTGCAATATTCTCAGGCTGTTGATGCTGTGCATAGTCACGTGCAGACTGCAGTGACTCCTACTGCCCAACCTGCCATGACCGGTGGGCCGGCGTCAGGTGAGAGTCATGTTCTTGGGCATATTGTCACTCTGCTGGAGCGTTTGTTACAGCGGGAGTCTCCTCAGCGTTACAGGCAGTCTAGACAGAGACCTGTCGGTCGCACCCGGGCTCGGGGGCCATGCGCTATTTGTGGCTGCGACGACCATGACACTGCATCCCACTGTCGGAACGAACGTCTATGCTTCCGCTGCCATGCTGCTGGGCATCAAGCTGCCACTTGCTCAGCCCCACCTGCTCCTGGTTCACCCACTGCCCTGGCCGGTTCACCCACACAGCAGGGAAACTAGCTGACCCACACGAGGAGGGGTCTAGTGGAGGGTCAGCTGGCGCATCCCCATATGACGATGATATTCAGTCCGTTTTTTCACATGCTTGTGCAACGACGGACAGTGATTCAACTTTAATTTTTCAGAACACGCAGCGACTGACTGCGAAAGACAATCTTTTCTACACTAGTGTGATGATTCATGATGCTGTGGAGGTGCGCGCCATGTTGGACAGTGGTTCAATGGCCTGTTCTATGAGCTCACGCTTACTTCCAAAGCTGCAGGACGCAGGTGTTATTTCCCCTCACTCTGTTGCCCCGACATCAGTTGTGCTGATTGGCTGTGGAGGGTTGAGGACATGTCCTGTAGGTGTTTGCGAGCTGCAGATGAAAGTCCATGACTGCCAGATCTCCGTGCCCACACTCATTGTGGATGGTCAGAGTGATGACCTGATTCTGGGCAGCAACGTTATTAAACACCTCATTCGAATGGCTAAACACTCTGGGAGTTTCGGGGAGACAGCATCTCTTTCACCTCAGGCGTCTGGTAAGGAGGAAGGTCTTCTGCAGCTGTTGGCCACTGTGGAGAAATGGAGAGGCAGTGAAATCCCAGAAAAAGTGGGCACAGTCAAGCTGAAGCATGCTGTGACTTTAGAGCCTATGCGAGAACACTTAGTGTGGGGGCGCTTGCCTGGTCATGTGTGCCTCTCTGCTGGAAGCACACTGGTAGTGGAACCAAGTCAGTCACGCACAGTGCCACGGACCGTCATGGTAGGGCGACTGGTGACGCCGCTCTGGGGCGATGGTTGGGTCCCAGTGAGAATTATCAACCCCTCCAATAAACCTGTGACTCTGAGACGGAACTGCAAGATTGCTGATGCGTCCCCCTGTGTGGCACTTGAGGACTTTGACAATGACTATTTGTACAGGACTGACGAGACTGACAGTGTTGAATGTAATGTAGCCAAGACTACTGACCTGACTGACACGGGTAGCGAGAAGAGCTTGACAGTTGACTCTGAGCGTTCTATTCCCAGGCCTTGTAGGTCAGCCCTTCACGACTTGGGTCTGCAGGACATTGACATTGACTCAGCTGATTTGTCTCCATTCTGGAAAGCAAAGCTGGTTGATCTACTGACAAAGTATGAGTCCATCTTCTCTCGCCACAGCATGGACTGCGGTACAGCCAAAGGGTTTGTCCACCGCATCCGCCTGAGTGACAGCAAACCCTTCAGGCTGCCGTATCGTCGGCTGGCTCCATCTCACTATGACAAGCTTCGAACGGCTTTGAATGAGATGGAGGAGCGAGAGATCATTAGGAAATCTGCGAGTGAGTATGCATCGCCGCTTGTCCTAGTTTGGAAAAAGAATGGAGACTTGCGTCTCTGCACGGATTTTCGCTGGCTGAATGCGCGTACCGTCAGGGATGCCCACCCTCTGCCTCACCAGGCCGACGCTTTGGCAGCTCTGGGGGGAAATACATTTTTCTCGACCATGGACTTGACCTCGGGATACTACAATGTGGAAGTACACGAGGAGGATAAGAAGTTTACTGCGTTCACCTCCCCATTTGGGCTTTATGAGTACAACAGACTTCCGCAGGGTCTGTGTAACAGCCCGGCAACATTCATGAGGATGATGATGGCTATCTTTGGTGACCAAAACTTCTTAAGCCTCCTCTGCTATTTGGATGACATTTTGGTTTTTGCTCCTAACGAACAGCTAGCTTTGCAGAGGCTAGAAATGGTTTTTGAGAGATTGAAGGTGCACAATCTAAAGTTAGCCCCCAAAAAGTGCCACCTCCTGCGGCCATCTGTGAGGTTTTTGGGGCACATCATTGACAAACATGGCATTGCCACAGACCCTGAGAAGGTCAAGGCCATTGTAAATCTCAGCGAGAAAGACTTGATGGATGAGTCCGGCATTGTCCCATCTCCCACCAAGATAAGATCATTCCTTGGCATGGTTGGGTTCTACCAGCAATTCTTTGAGGGCTACTCGAAGATCAGCAAGCCCCTCTTTGCACTTACCTCTGGAGTCAAGAGGCCACGTTACAGTAAGGGGAAGAGGAAGACGCCTGTAACAAGGAAACTTACCTCTGCTGACTGGACAGCGGAATGCGGAGAGGCTTTCAAGAGGCTAAAACTAGCTTTGCTAGATAATGCTGCTCTGGCTCACCCAGACTTCAGCAGGCCCTTTTTGCTCTCGGTGGACGCCTCCTCCAATGGTCTGGGTGCTGTGTTATCTCAACTGACTGAGGGGGATAATGTAGCACGTCCGATTGCATTCGCCAGCAAATCTCTCAACTATGCCCAGTCTCGCTACCCAGCACATAGGTTGGAGTTTCTGGCGCTAAAATGGGCTGTCTGTGACAAATTCAGCCACTGGCTGAGAGGCCACACGTTTACGGCATGGACGGACAATAATCCGTTGACCTACATTCTGAGTAAGTCCAGACTCGATGCTTGTGAACAGAGATGGGTGGCTAAGCTCGCCCCGTTCGACTTTGAAATAAGATACATCCCCGGTCCTAGGAATGTTGTGGCGGACGCCCTCAGCCGGGAGCCTTTTGTGCAGCCCAGTATGCTTCATCGTCTCACCAGGGTCCCGTATGATGCACTCATGGAGGAGGCGAACGCCTTGAACCTTGACAGTGTGCAGGATGCGTTCCGTCAATCCTGCAATCCGCGAGTCATGTCATCTCTCAGCAGTGCTGTGGCAGTGTCCTTGGGCCCTTCCGTTTCCAATCAGGCCGTCTCAGCTGTCTTAGAGCGGTCATTGGGCCAGGAGCATGTGCCTCCCCAAGCCTTTCTCCTTCCTCAGCTTGTGCAATCCATCCAACCACGTGAGCATTCCGACATCCGTCCCTTGCCTAAAGAGACGTTGATGGCTTCACAATGTGCAGACCCTTGCTTGAGTCGGGTGCTTCACTTTGTGGAGAGGCAGAGACGTCCATCAAGGCGTGAGCGTGGGCATGAGCCAGCTGACACTTTGAGGCTCCTCAGGCATTGGGAGAAACTTTCCATCAAACAAGGCGTCCTCTATCGTGTCTCGAAGGATGTTGTCACAAAGCGGAAGACGTACCAGTATGTTGTACCCTTGGTACTGAGGGAAGAGGTCCTCAGAGGTGTGCATGATGAAGCTGGTCATCAAGGCCAAAGACGGACGCTTTACCTCTCTAGACAGAGATTCTACTGGCAAGGCATGGAGAGAGATGTGAAGGAATATGTGCAGTGTTGTCGCCGCTGTGTCTTTAGCAAGTCTCCAGAGCCGGAGGGCAGGGCGCCACTCGAGAGCATAGTGACATCTAGGCCTCTCGAGTTGGTTTGTATTGACTTTTGGTCGGCTGAAGATTCTTCCAACAAGTCACTTGATGTGCTTGTGGTTACCGACCATTTTACCAAACTGGCTCAGGCATACCTCTGTCCAAACCAGTCAGCAAAAGCTGTTGCAAATCAACTTTGGAACAACTTCTTCTGTGTATAGGGCTTTCCTGAGCGCATACATTCGGACCAGGGTGCCAACTTCGAAAGCAGTCTTATAGCCGAGATGCTCATTGCTGCTGGTGTCCAGAAATCGCGCACCACCCCGTACCACCCCATGGGCAATGGAGCTGTTGAGAGATTCAATCGCACCCTTGGTGGAATGATAAGAGCCTTGCCGCCCAAGGCCAAGCACAGGTGGCCGCAGCATCTGAAATCTCTCACCTTCGCCTATAATGCTACAGTGCACGAGACCACAGGGTTTGCTCCATTTCAGCTGATGTTTGGGCGGACGCCCAGGCTGCCAGTCGACCTGTTGTTTGGGTCTGTCCTTCAGGATGATCTGCTGGTGGATTATGGCGCCTATGTGCAGGGTCTCAGGCATGATCTGGCAGAGGCCATAAAAATCGCTCAGACCTCCTCTACTAAACAGCAGCAGAGACAAGCTGCCATATACAACAGGAAGTTCAGGGGCGCGGCTGTGGAAGTTGGAGACAGGGTTCTTTTAGCCAACAAAGGAGAGCGTGGGAAGAGAAAGTTGGCTGATCGCTGGGACAGTCACCTGCACACTGTTGTGGAGAAACACGAAAACACACACACCTTCAGGATCAAGAACTGTACAACGGATCGAGAGAAGGTGGTTCATAGAAATTTGATAATGCCTGTCAACTTCTTGCCTATCCCACCTGGGTCCGAAAATGACGGTTCCTGTGTGAGTGACTTTGCTACAGATGATTCCTTTCCGGATGGTGATGTGGGTTCTGCCGTCCTGCCTGATAGTGATTCAGAGGACAGGACTGTTTCTTGGATCTCACGACTCCCAGACTCTAATGGAGATCCGCTGGATGCCTTGTTGGCTGACGGACCTGTTCGGACTGTCTCTTGTGACGCACCTCTTGACCTGGAGGAGGATGTTGACCCTCCGGCCCAGACTACCTCCTGTGACTTACCTGGGGATGCAGACGATTGGACAGTTCCACCTGACTTGACGGCTGACGTTGACTGTCCTTCGGACCAGACTGACTTGCGACTTAACCCTGTGTCAGCACCTGTTTTGCAGTCTTCTGTTGAAGGTTCCCTGACTGTAGACAGGGTACAGCATCCTCAGCCCGATACTGCTGGCAGTGATATAATGCTAGGTGTGAGATCTAGAGGTGGGAGGATTATTAGACCTGTGGTCAGGCTCATCCAAAATATGCACCAGAGAGTTTTTGCTGGGTTCTAAGGTTTATGGATTTTGAATTTTTTTTGATTTTATTTATTTTATTTTATTTTTGTGTATAATAAAGTGCCGTTTTTTTTTTTTGGTTGTTTTTCCTTTCTTCCTCAGAAGGGGTAAAGCTCTGAATGGTGCAGGGACCTGTGTGACATAGAATGTTGTGGGTCCAGGTGGTTGTCGACTGTACTGTGTGAATTATGAGGTATCAGGTAGCCTAACATGTAGACGGGCATGTTTTCCTATGGGTGTTGGGAGGCTTTGCAGCCTTCCTCATTCTAATTCTTCAGGGATGGTCAATGACTGGAATGCTTGATATCTGTAGTATGAACAGTACTGAATTTTTGTTTTGTTATTCACTGTGTATTTGTATGTTGTTTACTGTGCCTGATTTGGTTTGTTTCAGGGGTTCTCACAGCACTTGTATGGTTGTTCTTTGGATGGGCAAGTGGAAATCAGTAGAGGGGAATGTAGCAGGGTTAATGCTTCCCACTTGCCATTGCCAGCGAGATCCTTGCGCTGGCTGTGGTAGTGGGAGCCTTGGTTGGAGTGCTAGAGCTCCCTCTAGCGGAATGCGGGGGTTGTATTTTACATTGCTGCCTCCTCTCCTCAGTCTGTGTATATCCCGGCTGGGAGAGGTAGGTAGTCAGAGCAGTTAAACATGAATCCACACTTTGGCGATGTATTACGGGAGTCTAAATGTACATAATACTGTATTAATACTTGGTTGCTTGTACATATATATTGTGTTGCTTGGAATCTGTAATTACTTTTAAATGGACTTTAGTCTTAGGATCGCTAGCTTGGCTACCATTAGCTTTGGTCGTAGCTACTTAGCTAGCGTCGACTTAGCCATGAAAGTGTACTTCAGCTTGTCTTTCTCCCATGTTAGGCTGCCATTGTGAGGGTTCTCAAGGAGCATTTCCCATGTTAAATATTCCACCAGGTATGTCACCAAACGCCCATTCAAATATTTTGTGAGTCATTTGTTTAATGTGATATTTATTTTCATGTAAATGCTCAGTCTGTGTATATCCCGGCTGGGAGAGGCTGCCATTGTGAGGGTTCTCAAGGAGCATTTCCCATGTTAAATATTCCACCAGAATAAACGGCTGGCTGCCAATGGTTCCATCGTGGTCTCAATCACACAACGCAACGAGAGAGTACACAACCGCTACACTTGCATTAATCGAGTCGGATCAGGGTCAAGTCTGAATGGACCAGGTTCTGGCTTAATCATGTCAGTTGGGATCAACTCCCTTTGAATGTGACCTGGTGGTTCTCATGTTAATGTGCTGGAATGGACTAGTCTGCATTTGTCATTAACCAGATGTTTCCCCAGATGAAGCTCGGCCTGCACTCAAAGTCCGATGTCTTCATCTCGTGAGTCAACGACAGAGACGACACGTTTAAGAGACGTTTTTGGAGCAATAACCAGAAGAGGTCAACACTGTAACACTGTGTTTATTTCACCACAATATTTCTAACAATTAGGTTTCAAATTTTCAATTTACATTTGTCAGTAATTAAAATAAAATGAAACAAAAGACAACAACGTTGCATGATCTAAGAACTGAGCAGGAAAAACACTTCAACATCATCCAGTGATAATAAACATGCGTCACATGCACTCACTGTGTCCTCATGTCAGTAAAAGCTGATTTGCAGACTCCTAATGCCAGGATAACAAAGAAACTGCTCTCGGAGCTGGGACTGATAGATGTATGGAGGGCCTTCCACCTAAAAGAAAAACAATTTACATTCTGTTCAGCAAGTAAAGGGGTATACTCAAGAGTTGAGATTTTTTTTACTTACAACTCATACAGACACAGACTTAAATAATGTAGGATAGGGGTAAGAGACATATCTGACCACTCAGCCGTTTATTTAACTGTGCATTTGGATAATAAAAAAAAAACATGCCTTGGCGACTTAATACAAGCATCTTGAATGACAGGACATGCAAGGAATATGTGCAGAAGGAACTTAAAGATTATATAGACAATAACAATAATGGAGAAGAATCGCCAAGTGTTTTGTGGCACACTGCAAAAGCAGTGATCAGAGGAAAGCTTGTAGCATTGACCTAACATAGAAAAAGGGATTTAGAGGAGAATCTTAAAGTTTTATAGAGGGAACACACCGAAAGTAAGGAACCTTATATTATAGATCAAATAAGAAATGTAAGAAAATAAAAAAACAATCTATGTGAGGAAGAAGTAGAGAAAAAAGCCAAATTTGCAAAGCAGAGATATTATGAGAATTGACCAAGGGCCCTGAAGCTTCTGGGATGGAGGTTAGGAAATAAAAAGCAGACAGCTCCATATATGAAATAAGGGACCCTGTAACTAAAAAAGCCTGCCATAAGTAAGAGGATATTGAACATATTTTTGAAAATTACTATAGGGACTTATGTAAGGAACCAAATACAACTAGTCCTCGGGAAATAAATTCATTTCTGGAGTCATTGGATTTACCCTCTATAGGTGAAGAACAGAATAAAGCCCTGATGGCAGAGATTACAATGAAGGAAATAGGGAAAGCAATCTCTAGATAAAAGCTAATGAAGCGCCGGGTACGGACGGCTTCCCAGCCGAGTGGTACAAGGCCTTTAAGGATGAAATAGTGCCTATGCGTTTTGACTGCTTCAACTATACACTGAAAAAAGGTGAATCACCAGGTACATGGAGGGAGGCAATCATTTCAGTTATTCCTAAGGAGATGAAGGACAGAAATGAATGTAGCGCATAAAGGCCAATTTCTGTACTCAATATAGATTACAAGTTGAATGCGTCAATACTATTAAAAAGGTGAGTGCATATAATAGTAGAACGAGTGGGACCAGACCAACCTGAATTGTGCATGAAAGACAGACACAAGAATATATTAGACGCGTGCTACACGTTATCGATCATGTGGGAATATTGGAGCCACAGTGATTAGTTTAGATGCGGAAAAGGCATTCGATTCGGATAGGTGGAAATTTCTGTACTCAGCGTTGAGAAGATTTGGCTTTAAGGACGATTTCATTAACTGTATCAGAACTCTATACTCCTTACCAAACGCAAGAATAAAGATTAATGGACACCTCTCTCAGGTTGTCAACTTGGAGAGAGGTTGCCCACTCAGCCTCGCCCTCTTTCCTTTATTTATAGAGCCCCTGGCACAGTTAATCAGGGATGATGAGGTGATAAAAGGAGTCATGATCGTAGTTTTAGAGTAGAAGATCTGTCTATATGTAGATGATGTTTTGCTCTTTATTACGACACCAGAGGTCAGCATTCCCAGACTGATGTCCTCGCTAAAAGATTTTGGAACCTACTCTGGATATAAATTAAACGTGCAAAAAACACAAACTATAAGTTATAATTAGATCCCTCAGAAAGACATGCTAAATTGATTTGGTTTCAAATGGACCTCATCAGACATTAGGTATCTGGGAATTCAAAAACCAGACATTTCCAAAATATATGATAGCAATTATGGCCCCATAAGTAAAAATATCAAGGCAGACATTGACAGGTGTTCCCAACTGCCCTTAGATATGCATAATAGAATAGAAAAGATAAAAATGAATGTACTCCCCCGACTCTTGTACCTCTTTCAATCGTTGCCAGCTGTAGTACCACTGCAACATTTTAATGAATGGGATAAGTGGATATCAAGATTCATATGGGGGGGCAGAAGTCCAAGAATTCAATTCAAAACAATGCAACTTTCTAAAGAAAAAGGGGGTAGATCATTGCCATGTTTAACAGATTACTACAATGCGGCGCAATTAAGACCACTAGCATGTTGCTGTAATCCAGTGTGTATATCAAAATGGACAGATTTGGAAACTTCACAGCTAGACATACCGTTACATGGCATATTGGGTAGCAAAGTCTTGTTTGAGCAGCATGTTAAAAGTTTAAATCAATGGACTGAAGTTCCTCTTAGAATCTGGTTTAAGGAATGTAGATCACCACTATTTGAAAGATGGTCTAGACTGTTGAGATGGGTCGCTTTTGACCCGGACTTTAAGCCGGCAAGGATTGATGGGAGGTTTAAGCATTGGCATAGAATTGGCATCACTTCTTAATGTTCAATCTCATCAAAGGGAGAAATGGATAGTTTTCAGAAAATTTGAGAGATGTATGGTTTAGAAAGACTGGATTTTTTTTAGGTAATTACAAACCAGGACCTACTTTTAATAATGAGATTAAATCCAAGGAGAAATGTGATGCCAATTTAATCGACATATTTATTGACATGTATAGAAATATGGACGTCAGAAAACTTGTTTCAAAATTATACTCAAGTATTCAATCCAGTAGAAAACACTCAACAGATAAAGTTAGATAAAAATGGGAGAAAGAATCTGGACTTGTCAGTTCAGATAAGGACTGGTCAATTATGTGCTCTGTGCAGTCCACTTCCACCATCTCGGGTCTTTGGAGGGAATTCTGTTGGCGGAATCAGATTAGATATTTCATAACCCCCAAATTAAAATGTGGACAAACAGGTGAGGCAGGAAGGGATCTACAGTGCCTTGCATAAGTATTCACCCCCCTTGGACTTTTTCCCATTATGTACTGTTACTAACTGGAATTCAAATAGACTTAAATAAACTTTTTCCCGTTTGATCAACAAAACATGCATAGTACTTTGGAGGTGCAAAATAAATTTTATTGTGACACAAACAATAATGAGAACAAAAAAGTTGACATCTGTTGGGTGCATAAGTATTCACCCCCCTGTGTCAATACTTGGTAGAACCCCCTTTCGCTGCAATTACAGCTGCAAGTCTTTTGGGGTATGTCTCTACCAGCTTTGCACATCTAGAGATGGAAAGGTTTGTCCATTCTTCTTGGCAAAAAAGATGAAGCTCATTCAGATTGGATGGAGACCGTCTGTGAACCGCAATCTTCAAGTCTTGCCATAGATTCTCTATTGGATTGAGGTCTGGGCTTTGACTGGGCCATTTTAAGACATTAACATTCTTTAATCCAAACCATTCCTTTGTAGCTCTGGCTGTATGTTTAGGGTCATTGTCCTGCTGGAAGATGAACCTCCGCCCCAGTCTCAAGTCTTTTGCAGACTGCATCAGATTTTCTTCAAGGATTTCCCTGTATTTGGCTCCATCCATCTTTCCCTCTATTCTGACCAGTTTCCCTGTACCTGCTGAAGAGAAGCATCCCCACAGCATGATGCTACCACCACCATGTTTCACTGTTGGGATGGTGTGCTCAGGGTCATGGGCAGTGTTGGGTTTTCGCCACACATAGCGTTTTGCATTGAGGCCAACAAGTTCAATTTTGGTCTCATCTGACCAGAGCACCTTCTTCCACATGTTTGCTGTGTCTCCCACATGGCTTCTGGCAAACTCCAAACGGGATTTTTTATGGATCCCTTTCAACAATGGCTTTCTTCTTGCCACTCTTCCATAAAGGCCAGATTTGTGGAGTAGACGACTAATAGTTGTCCTGTGGACAGATTCTCCCACCTCAGCTGTGGATCTCTGCAACTCCTCCAGAGTAACCATGGGCCTCCTGGTTGCTTCTCTGATTAATTTTCTCCTTGTCCGACTCTTCAGTTTGGGTGGACGACATCCTCTTGGTAGGTTTGCGGTTGTGCCATATTCTTTCCATTTTCTTATGATGGATTTTATGGTGCTCAGAGAGATGTTCAAAGCTCTGGATATTTTTTTATAACCTAACCCTGCTTCATATTTCTCCACAACTTTATCCCTGACCTGTTTGGTGAGCTCCTTGGTCTTCATGATGCTGTTTGTTCAGTAATGATCTCCAACAAACTCTGAGTCCGTCACAGAACAGGTGTATTTATACTGAGATTAAATTGCAGACAGGTGGACCCTATTTACTAATTATGTGACTTGCAAATGTGACTTGTGAGTGCAATTGGTCGCACCAGATCTTTGTTAGGGGTTTCACAGTAAAGGGGGTGAATACATATGCACTCAACACTTTTCAGATTTTTATTTGTAAATAATTGTGAAATCCATGTAATATTTCCCCCCACTTCCAAATGATGCACTATTTTGTGTTGGTCCATTACATAAACTCACGATGAAATAAATTTTAATCTGTGGTTATACCATGACAAAATGTAGAAAAGTCCAAAGGGGGTGAATACTTATGCAAGGCACTGTACATATCAGCAGCAGAGGGATCTATTCTCTAATCTCTATTCCTCTCACTTATCCTTTCACAGAGCGACAGGAGGCGGAGCCAACAGATGGTTTCCACCGCAAGCCGCTACTGCCTCCTTTCTCCGGCTCACCTCCACCATGCAGACTTTCATGAACGAAGGCCGACCGCAGCGGCCATGAATCCGAATGAGGGATGAGGTCGTTGATCTGACGTTGAAGGAGAAAGAAAACTGTTCACCTGAGGAGGGGGAAGGGTTGGGGTTAGGGTTAGAAGAAGGTTAGGTTTAGGGTTAGGTTTAGAAGAAGGATAGGGTAGAAGAGGGTTAGGGGTTAGAAGAGACTCCACGTCAGGGAACACACACGATGACGTCATCCTTGTCACACTTCCACTATTTTCACAATTTCAAACTTGGAGTCCCACACACACACTCACACACACACACACACACACACACACACACACACACACACACACACACACACACACACACACACACACACATACACACACACACAACCACACACACACCCTCATACACTCACACACACTAAGACTTTTCACTGGTGCTGCTTTGAATGGACCATTTGTGTGTCAGAAACTTTAACAGCAGTGACAAAAAGAGACAGTGGAGGAGGGGGTGGGGATCAGTTCATGAATATAAGGTCCTCTATTATCACCCCCCCCCCCCCCCCCCCATTGTTAATGTGTGTGTGTGAGAGGGACAGACAGAGAGAGAGAGAGAGAGACAGAGAGAAAGAGAGAGAAAGAGAGAGAAAGACAGAGACAGACAGACAGAGAGACAGAGAGACAGAGAGAGAGAGAGAATTAAAAAATTTGAAACAACTTTATTAGGAACTATTTTTAACATCGACATTGAAACATCTAATAAATTATTTTAAATTACAGATTGAGCTATATTTTTGCAGCTGAAGCTGCCCAGGACCATGAGGGTCCATGTTTCCAAGTTCAAGCCTGTCAACCTGAAGTTCTGTGTTTTCTTGCCTGGTTTTGGACACTGCCTGGATTACGGATTTTGGATTTTGTGCTTTTTCCCTGAATGGACTTGGTAGATTATCTGACTGCCAGAGTATGACCTCTGGATTGTCAAAGTAAAGTTTTATTTTGAATTACATTTTTTGTCTCCCAGTCTTCCTTTTGCATCTGTGTCCCAGCTTAGTAAAGAATCGTCACACCTTCAGGCAATGACTAGACAGGATTCTTCACAGAATCAAGTTTCACCAGGTGGAGTTACGTTTTTTGTTGAAGACACCTTCTTTGTGTGTGGCAGTCGTTGTCGACTCTTTATTATTTTAATACTTTTTCTGGAGGACAAATTTGTCCCTGAACTTTCTCGACAGATTTGTATACTCATCGACCTGCAAACCGACGTTAGCCGAGATGTCCTTCCAGGAATTGCAGGCCATCTGCTTGTCCTTGTATTCCATCAATGACGGGTTATACAAGTGGTTATACTTTCGGAACTCTTCTGCCAAAGGCTCTTCTATTTGGTCCAAATTTGTTCTTCTAAATCTTCCGTGGTTTCTGCTGGTATTATAAGGCATGAAACCGGAAATGTGACTCCGGAAAGGATGTAGTTAGCGGACCAATCACAGCCTTGCAGGCTGTGTGAGGCTTGCGTAGCTTTGGCATACAGTTACAAAACATTGATGCGGGCCAATTAAAAATGGATGGTGGGCCGGTGTTGGCCCAAGGGCCGTAGTTTGGATACCCATGATTTAGAGCATCGGACCGATACCCTCACATCTGTGGATCCTCACCTCCTCTGGGATGTTATTTGGAAAGTTTCTTCATTTCTTGTGATGTGTCTTTCCAGCAGTAGAGTCTTGTCAAAGTCGGTGTTGAGGAAATTCTCAGCGGACCCAGTACTCACAAGTATAATGTTTATTACACAAGAGTATTACAGGTCAGGGCGAGCTTATAGAAAACTCGGAGATTACAACAAGCGAATTAGTGAAAATCTGCTTTGCCTCTGCAAGACGAAGACTCTTATATGATAGGTGTTGACAATTTGTTGTTTTATATATTTGTAAATTAAAAGGTTCGAGTGGAACAGATGTGTCGCATGCGCAAAACTAAGCTGTTGGTTTTATTGTAAATTATGAATTGGATCAATAATCAGTTCACCACCTGACGTCTGCATCGGCACTTTCTCGTCTCCAAAACGTTTGTACGCATGGGTCAGAGTTTGCGTAGAAATACGCATTTCACCCCTCAAGTTTGTTTTTATAAATCCAAACGTTTGCGTGAGAAGTGATGTACACACGTTTCAGGCCCCGTTTTACGCAACGGTTATAAATGAGACCCCAGGTTTGTCTCCCTGAACAAACGTCTCCTGAAGCAGGGAGGAGGAAGACGATGAAGAAGCCTCCATCTTCTCCTCCTTGGGGGAGGAGTCCAGGCTTCCAGAGGATGCAGAGTCAGGGGCAGGGGAGGGCGGGTACTGCTCAGTACCCGGGTCGATCAGTGAGCAGGAGTCTCGGGTCTCCGTGTCCGAGGTGCTGGTGAGGTAGCAGGCTTGTTTATATACACTAGTCTAATCTACCCACCTGATATTTAGATGTTTTATTATATTTCAATATATTTGTTTGACAGGGAAGCTGTGAGCTGTTGGGACCTACAGCCACAGAGAACCATAAAATGAGGACTGGTGGAATATTCCACTCCAGCCTAAAGTACGGGGGGGGAGCAGGCTACAGTTGAAACTGTCAATGACCCCTGCTGTGTCTCTAGCCGCGCCTCAGAGTTTGAACTCTGACCCTCCTATTGGCCTAAGACCCTTAACCCTGCTAGAAGGCGGGAGTTACCTCTAAGGTGCTATTTAAGGGCAAACACACCGAAAATAGTTCTTTCCAGTTCCACTCACATTAGAGCTAGCATCTCCAGTTTAGTTCTCAGTGATCCACAGAACACAAAGGAAACAAACTTAACAGCTGTTTGATTTTTCATAAGTTTATTTTAAACTTATCTTTTCGTAGTTTCACTTTTAGTTTAAAGCTACTTTTTCTAATCCAGTTTAAGCTTAACTTATCCTTTTCTAGTACATCGTAAGCTTATTTTTTTCTATTTTTACTTAAAGCTTTTAATCTGAATAGCGCGCGGCAGAAGCTCCCCCTCACTTGCTGGCCGAGAACAGAGACACTTTCCCCGCCATCCACGGACAATCCGGCGACTGTTGTTCCTTCCTGCAGACGGGCAAAGACCTTGCCAAGGAGAACGAGAAGCATTCTCTCCGAGACGGGCAAAGACCTTGCCAGGGAGAACGAGAAGAATTCTCTCCGATTCGGCCCAGCGCAATCTCGCCGTCGCCCCCAGCGGCTCCGCGATCAGCGGCCCGAGGCCAGGACATCATCCACTTCCTCCTTCCGGGATTCGCGCTACTCCGGTCGTGCACGAAACCCCGCGAAGCAACACGAAGTAAGAGACATATGTCTGGGCAGAGTCTAGTTTAATACTTAGCGTGTTTTTATATGATTGTACTTTTATAGAAAGACCGCCGTGTCGATCTTATTGTGAAAAGCGCGCGGTGACGATCCGGCGCTTCCTGTTTGATTCGTGTTTCCGTCAGGCCGATCTCACAGAAGACGTGCATCTGTTAAAAGACACCTCTTACGTAGCTGGATTGCCGGCCTCACTGTGTGATCGCCTCTGACGGCGTTTTTAAGATCATCTCCGATCTGTGTTACTATATGTTTCTCTCTTTCTCTCTATTGTATTCTCTCACATCCGCCGACATACACATCCTCGCCCACGCACACACACATAGTCGCATTACATATAATCATTCTGATATCAAGGAGGGCCTGAACGCACCTCGACGCCATTCGGCGCTAAAGCTAAGCTAAGCTAAGACAAAGAATCCCTTTGTCCTCCCTCGACCTTTGTCCCACGTGTGTTTAAGTCGGCCATCTTTGACCATCTTGACTTTAAGTTACGTGGTCCTTCGACCATTAATTGCAATACACATCGAGGCCCGCCCTCCATTCGGACTCTAAATTCCTTAGGCGACTCCGCCATTTTGAGTTGTAGTCCTGGTGTATATTACATCACCAATTTTGTAGTCAAACCCCCAGGGTTAAGCCGGCCCTCTTAAACTTCGTGAGTCATCGACCCCCCTTTTCCCTCTCTCTCTCACACACACACACACTTCCCCCCACTCACACACACACACACACACGAACACACACACAGCCCTATCAGAAGGATTGCAGTGTGATCAATTGTGCTAAATGTGCTGCGACTGTATTGGATATAGCGGATTGTGTTAAATGAAGAATCATTTGGAACAACTTTGACTTTTATATCTTTTTAATAAACCCCTTTTATACTTAAAGTATTTGAATCTTGTGATTATTGGTGCATATTTATGTGAACACAGTTGGATAACGATAGCCAGTGCTTGAACTCAAACCCTTCATCGTTTATTATATAATCCCTAATATTAACTATTGAGATTATTAATTTAACTTTATCAGATGAGACTGATACTTATAGACTGACTCGTTGGTCCCTGTAACCAGGGTGGTGCCCCTTCTCGAGTATTAATATAGATAGTAGCATTCTTAAATTGACGATTTTATTGTTGTGACTAATTATTTCATTATTCTTGGTTGATAACCTTATCATTATTAATTGATAGCTTGTACTTTCTAAATTGATAATTACTTGTTTTTCATTAGTAGTTGTTATTCATTGATTGATTATTCTTAAAGTTTACATTAATTATTGAATTATTCTTAATCAATAAACTTTATCATTCTCAAATTAGTGATTTAATAATTCTTAATTGTTGAACTTCCTTATTTACTCATTAATGGTTTTATTGTTATTTGATTACTGATCATCTTCAATTAATAATCTAATTATTTTGTTTAATAAATAATCTTTATTGTTTCAATAATCATATTCCATGATTATTGATAATTAGCCAACGTCGAGTCCCCCTACTATTGCACAACAGAGCAAACAGAAATATAATATTCATGTATTTAAAAAAGGGCACTTTCTCTCGAAGGAATAGGGCAGTGGCTCCAGCCCCCATTGGTGTCTATGTGTGCACATGCCAGCCTCCATCAATTCAATCTCCCTCAGTTCAAGCAAGCTGCACCAGAGTTCAGTCACTCATAGAAACATGTCCTCTAAATGATCCTGACTGTTTTCAACAGTCTCACAATTATAAAGAAAGTTGTACAAACAGGCTTCTGGCTCCGCCCCTTTATCAGGATTCATGCCCAAATTTGATGAGTTTTGTGGAAAAATTTGGTTTTTAGTTTTCTGGTGTGATTCTGCTGAAAAACATACAAACAAATAGATATGGAGTGAAAACAAAAAAGAAAAGAAAGAATCATAAAATCACTATACAAAATAATTCATTATCTATGTAATAACCACATTAATATCATGTATAAGATACGAGTCACGTGGTGATACCAAAGCCACAAAGGCTCATCACTAAGACGTCCAACACAGTTCAGAGGGTAACAGCAAAAAGAAAATATATTTATTGTAGAAAAGACAACAACTTCAGCAATAGGCCGGCAAAATGGACAAAAGAAGGAAAACTCAACACACCAACCCACAAAGGATCGAAGGATCTGAGAATCTTCCCCAAACCTAAACCAACATCAGAACTAAAGCTCACAGATATATTGCTGCGGAAACTGGACGACCAATCAGAAAAGAGAAAGAAAAGACACAACACAACAATACTCTTGCTCTAAAGGTTATGCTGTACAAACTGCTGCTGCTGCAACCGGGGATGGTAAGGGAGAGAGACTTCCTGTTCCCTCCCAAATACTTTCATCAACCAATCACAGTGCACCTGAGGAGAAAAGAAAACAGGAAACCATGAGTAGAAAGAAAATGTACATAGGTTTTCCTCTTTATTCAAAAGCGTGGTCTTTAAGTTTGAGAGCTGGACTTGCACGTTTTCGTGGTGTTTTTACTCAAAACCCTGCGCTTGCACTCACACAGCTCCTGCTGCTGATTAGATTTGCTCTGCTTGTGCTCAAACTCTGCGCTTGCACTCAGATATGTTGTTGCTTGGACAGATTTCCTGTATTTAATAACTACAGGCAAGATTGTGGCTGATCCTTCCCCCCCGGGTCACAAACTCTTTGAAGTTCTTCCCTCGGGCAGGAGGCTGTGGGCCATCAGGACCAAAACCTCCCGCCACAAGACCAGCTTCTTCCCGGCTGCAGTTGGCCTTATCAACAAGGCTCGGGACCCCCACCTGACTCAGACTTTTATTCCGCCCCCACACCTCAAGGATGTGTTAAATTAACACATTACATCATATCATATTATATTATACTGCATTACATTGCACATTGCAATCGGATACTGTTTACTGTTTTGCATTTTGCATATCACTTTTTACTTCACTTTTTATATTTTTTATCTTTTATATATTTTTATTCAGAAAAGTTTATGTCAAAACAAATGTTACTTTGTATAAATATTGGACAAAAGTGAGTAAATAAGAAGTAAACAGTGAGTAAATATATACTGGTTTTCTATCTTTTATTGCTTTTCCTATGTATGTTGTATTTTGCCCTGCAAAGCATGGACCTAGTGGTGCCAGCCACTAGGCGGCATTGCGCCATGCAAAGCATTACATATTACTATTCTGTATACTTATTCTTATTATGGGTGCTTAGTGGTTGCGCCATGCAAAGCATTGTGCCGCCTAGTGGCTGGCACCACTAGGTCCATGCTTTGCAGGGCAAAATACAAAATATTTTTGTATTTTGCATTGCATGGCATGGCGCGTTGCGCCATGCAATGCACTACATATTACTATTCTGTGGTGCTTATTATGCAGGGTTTTGCGAAGCCCTGCAAAGCATGGACCTAGTGGTGCCTGCCACCATGCAATGCAAAATACAAAAATATGTTGTATTTTGTATGGCCTCATTTTTTGACTCTAAACAATAATATAGATATGTTTTTGTTCGTCCAAACCTTGTGATTCTTACGGTGTTTTCATTTCTCGGATAGAAGTTATAGATTTTGAATTAGAGCATTTTGTTCGGGACCTTCTCCTCAGGTCTGATGTCTGCCTCTCTCACGACAAACCTGCTGTAATCAGGGAGTCACACACGCAGAGGGAGGGGCCAAAGGGGACAGTCAGATCTATTTTTAGACTTCAAAGGTGGTAATTAGCACTGCAGGTAGTTCAGTTAGTAGAGCAGAGGGACTGTAACCCAAAATGGCATTTTGAAGTCCAAGTGTGGGTAAGACACAAACATTGAATTTTTTCTTTGTCTTTCAGGGGGGAACTGTTGAATTCTTTAAATAATCAACTGTCAATGATATCTAAAATCAATGTGATTGGATTAGTTGGTCTGCCGCTGACTCAGTAATCCAATGGTTGTGACTTCAAAACCAACAGAAGCCAAAAATTACTTTTGAACAAATATATTAATATATCTGGTTGTAGTGTCAAGCCTTGTGATTCTCAAATGTGTTCATTTTCCAGATAGGACTTATAGTTTTTGAGTAACAAGTATTTGTTTGATGACGGTGTTAGAGTGAAATGAGAAGTAGGTTTCTAAACTGCTCGCATGGCCTCATTTTTTGGCTCTAAATAATGATATAGATATGTCCTTGTTCGCCCAAGTGTTGTGGTTCTCAGTGTGTTCTCGTTTCTCTGATAGGAGTTATCGATTTTGAATTAGAGCATTTTGTTCAGGATGTTCTCCTGATGTCTAATCTGTCATTCGATCGCTCCCACACCTGTTGTCATTAGTGAGTTACACACGCTGAGCAAGGGGCCATTGGGGAGAACGGGACAGTGACATATTTATATTAGCCACTTCAAAGGTGTTGTTCAACAGCATAGGTAAGTGGTTACAGAAGAGGGTTAGTGACTGGGAGATTGAGGGTTCATGTCCAACTGAGGGCAGAACTTTAATATTGTCATTTTCTGTGTCTATCAGAAAGGGAACTTTAAACGCTTTAAATATACAATTGTCATTGATGTTTAAGGTCAATTCGATTGGATCAGTGGGTTGAGCTGCTGACTCAATGATCCACTTGTTGTGAGTTCAAAACCAATAGCAACCAAAAATTACCTTTGAACAAATATGTTAATGTGTATCCAGTGATAGTGATATCGCCATCTAGTGGTCGGTGTGAAAATGCAGTTTGAGTAATCGCCCCCAAAATCCTGTCACATGATCAGAGCCCTGTCCTGAAGAGATCGATGAGTGTGTATGCAGCATTAGCGATAGCGCCACCTACTGTTCGAGTCTGTCGCTCTCTCTTTTATACCAGGCCGTTTCTCTCTCTCTCTCTTAATCTAGTCTCTCTCTCTCTCTCCTAAACCAGTCTCTCTCTCTCTCTCTCTGGATCCTTCTCTCTCTCTCTCTTAAAGCAGCCAGTCTTTCTGTCTCTCTTTCTTTCTCTTTCATACCAGCCATTCTCTCTCTCTCTCTCTCTCTCTCTCTGGGTCTATCTCTCTCTCTCTGGGTCTCTCTCTGTCTCTCTCTCTCTCTCAAATTGAGAGAGAGAGAGAGACATTTTTTTTTTGGTGGGGGAAGAGAGACAGACTGCTCTCTTCCCCCACCAAAAAAAAAATTTAGTCTGGAACCGGCAAATTCTAGGCACCCATTCAAAATTTCTCGGCAGGAGGAATTTTCTAGTTGCTTTTCCTATGTATGTTGTATTTATTGCATTTTTATGTTATTGTGTTTTTATGTTTCTATGTTCATTGTATGCACCAATTACCAGAGCAAATTCCTTGTAAACCTACTTGGCAATAAAATACTTCTGATTCTGATTCTGATACACACTATGGTTTCTGTAAAACTCGCTTGTACGTCCATCTTTGTTCTGTTTGTCCCAGTGGCTCTGACCTGATGCTTCAATCAATCAAATTGCCTCACACCAGATCTTCCTGGTCCTCTGTGTCTTCAGTCTGTGCTGCAGCAGCAACGTCGTCATACTCAGGACAGTTGTGTGACTGATGGGGGAGAGAGGAGAAAATATTAAGCCTCACTGGACTTTATTCATGAAACCTGCATATAATCACAGTTCATTCAAAACAGTTTGAACGTTGTTGCGCCCCCTGTCCATTCGTTTGTTTGTTCATCAGCAGGATAACACAAAAACTGAGAAAAACAGATTTCTGAAACCAGAAGTAACCATATTTGGAGGAGAGGGGGTGGAGCCTGACTCAGGGCCCAAAGACACTGCCTAAACCTGCGACCTGTACCCAGTACTAGCTGTTAATCACACGGTATCCATACCCCAATGCCTGCAGTGCTTTATGGTCTATTTGACTCTAAATGGATTGTTCACTTCACTTTCTAGACTCAGAGTCTACATCCATTTTAATATACGGTCAAGGGAAAGAACCTTTTATAATTTGGGGCAGATTCAGACAAAGTAGCTGATCCAAGAAATGTTTTCTCTCTTCCTCTATCATTGTGAGATGAAAACAGTGATATGGAGTCATTCTTTTGGCCTCACTGTCTCTCACCTCTATCATCTCCACAACTTCTGATTTCAAGCTCAGAGTTTTCTTCATCCTGGATCGAAAACCACAACAAACACAACATTTGATAAAATTAACTTCTTAACCCTGAAACTAGTGTTTGAAGATATTTGAAGAAGACAGTAGAAGAGCAGAGGATGATGGATTTGTGTTGTTTTACCTTTTCTTCAGAGTCCAGACCAGCACTGGAACCAGCATGACCACCAGAGTCACCCTGATGGTATTCATGATTATCACTGACTTCCCTAGACAACAGACAGGAGACATGAGCAGTGTGGTTAGACTGATTACTCAGTTTGCCAGGTGATGCTGTTGGTCAGTCAGTATTGTTCATGTGCAATATGATGGGCTTGATATACAGCTGTTACACATCTGGAAATCCTGAGTATTGATGGTTTACGGTTTACGGTGCAATGAAAAGGGGGGGGGGGATGTAGGCTGTTAAAGTCAGAGTGAAAAGATCACCTGCTCCAACCGTCAGATGTAAGGTGGTGTTACTACGTCCTTGTGTGTTCTGGGCCTCACACTGATACTTTCCACCATGTTCAGCGGTGATGTTAGAGATGATGAAGATTTGTCCTGATGCTTTTGTTGAGGCCTCGTCCTCCTTGTACCAAGTGTAGTTAGCTGCTGGGTTAGCATCACTGCTGCAGGTCAGAGTCACTGAGCTGCCCTCCATGATCTCACCAGAGGGACTCACTGACACAGAGGGAGGCTTTGGAGCATCTGAAGGAAACACAGGAGGAGAATACAATCAAAACACTGTCTTTAATATTTGTTAAAAGTTTGAATTTAAAATACCTCCACATTATCGTAGCTTCATGAGGAAGAGTAAACTCACACACTGTAGGAGAAGGGAAACGCTCATGTCCTTCTATAGCACAGTGATAGCTGTCTTCAGCATCAAAGTGTTGGAGGTGAAAGTCTTTTTTTCGTCCAACAGGTTTATTGTTATTGTACTAAACGTAGGAAAGATATTCAGGGAGCTGACACCTGCTGTGACAGGTCAGCTCTATCCAGGTAAAATATGGATTCGCCGTTGATCTCCTCACATGTACCTGGAGCTGAGGGGCTGTGAACAAACATTGGATTTAATTCAACATACACACTAACATTTAAAACTGAATCTAATGTAAATGTTACCTGTGACAGACAGAGTGACTCCAGCATAACCAGTTAAACTCCCTCCAGGGTGGTTTGTTGTTAACATGAACTTGTACACAGCTGAGTCGCTCTCTGTCAGGTTAGAGATTCTCAGAGTGCACGTGTTGTTTCCACAGAGATTCTCCACACGACCTGAATACTCCGGATCAGTGTTTAGATCAACGTGAATACCATTACTCTCTTGAATGAACCAGAAAGTTTCCTGAACTGTAGTATCATTGGGATTCAACCAGGATGGGTATGTGTAGGTACAGTTAATGTCCACTGTTGATCCTCTGAAGGCACAGATCTCAGTAGAAGTATAACTCACACCCCAGTAAATCTGACTCCATACCCCTGTAACACAGAGCACACCAGATAATCAGAAGATAAAGTTATACATTTATAAAACTAACTCCATGTATTTTCTCTTGTGAATCACCAGTCGGCAGGTTTTCATTTTAACACACTGTTTGAGGTGAGAAAAGGAGGCCCCTTGTATAAGTTGCTCTTACAATGGAGCAAACTGGCCAATATGGAGGACATTTTCTGTAACTTTATGCAGAGTTGACCAAAGATGGACAACACATCTCCACCTCCTCCCACTCTGCAGAAATGAAGCCAAAATGTCCTGGATACCAACGCTGCCATCTTTCACATTTGTAACCACAGTCTGCACAGCAGTGATCCAGAGACGGAGCCACACTATCAAGGTCCCGCCCATACATGAGCTCGGCCAATCCAGAGTCAGCCTCAGCTGTCAATCATCAAGTTTCATCTAATTTTCATTTCATTAAATAACTAATTAAAACCAAACTTATGAGAAACATGAACAATAGAGTGTGATAAGAACGACCTAAAATGACACAAACCATCTTTGAGAAAAATGTATATGACTTTTGAGATTGGTCCATGTCCTTCCCACTAACATGGAGGAGACAGAATGTATGTTATATACTGCAGCCAGCCACCAGGGGGCGATCATAATGCTTCGGATTCACTTCTGGGGAGCGGTCATGTCTTCCATCTTTATTTACACAAGCAGAATGCTAGAACTAGGACTACACTAGTTTGTCAGTACTGACAGTAGTATCCCAAGAGTTCAATGTGACAATGCTGAAAAAAGTATTTTAAAGACAGTTAAATGCATTATCTCAAGTACTCCAGCAGATGATGCTGTTAGTGAAATACTGTAGATCAAACTCACACATTGACGGAGAGCGGAAATCCTCGTGTCCTTCAACAGCACAGGAAACACTGTCTGCAGAGTAAAAATAACCTAAATAAGATTCTCCTTCCTTCTTCTTCTGTTGGTTCTTGTACCAGACATAGTTCAGATGATCAGGAAGATGACAACTGCTCTGACACATGAGCCATGAACGGTAATAAGAGCCAAACTTCTCTGATCTGCTCACCTGCACATGCAAATCTGTGTTTGAGAAAAGGGAATTCATTTTAGTCCAAACTGACAAGACACACAGGCATATAAAAGTGCAAAGACGCACTCAAGTGAACCAAACAAGAAGTAGGAAATAAATGAATGAATGTTCAGATGTAAATGGTACCTGTGACAGACAGCGTGACTCCAGCTGAACCAGTTAAACTCCCAATAGGTTGGTTTGTTGTGAACCTGAACTTGTACACAGCTGAGTCGCTCTCTCTCAGGTTAGAGATTCTCAGAGTGCACGTGTTGTTTCCACAGAGATACTCCACACGACCTGCATACTCCGGATCAGTCCTTAGATCAACGTGAATCCCATTACTCTCTTTAATGAACCAGAAAGTTTCCTGAATTGAAGTATCATGGTTATTAACTGTGGATGGGTATGTGTAGATACAGTTAATGTCCACTGTTGATCCTCTGATGGCACAGATCTCAGTAGAAGTGTAAGTCACATCCCAGCCATTCTCACACTGTATCACTGTAACACAGATAATCAGATTCATAATGACACCAGAGAACACTTAGTTTACTTTTTACTTTTTGTAGAAAAGAAACACATTTCCATGAGCAGCATCCCATAGCATTTCAACTAATGACTCCAAACACTGATGACAATTCCTGAATCGACAGGAGAGGAACTCAGTCATGATGATAAGAAGAAGAAGAAGAAGAAGAAGAAGAAGAAGAAGAAGAAGAAGAAGAAGAAGAAGAAGAAGAAGAAGAAGAATATTAAGAATAACATGTTTCAGGCTCTGTCATATTTTTGAGCTCTAGACGATAGAAACTTCTAAAACAACGATACAAAATAAAACTGATGATAATTCATTAATATATGTTCTTTCTGCATCACTTTACGGGTGGTGATCTGAAAATAAATGACTGCTTCATTTATATTTCTTTCTTTCTTCAACTCACCTCAGGTGAATCAGAAGTCCGAGTATAAAATAGAGTGACAACATGAATGTAGACGTACAATACCTGTCACAGTGAGAAGAAGGACAACAAATCCACTCGCTGCTGCAGTCACACTCATAATAGCTGCTGCTCTCGTCAAACACGAAAAAAAGTCCACAGATAAATAATGTGCATGAGATGTAGCAGAGTCACATCACAGACACGTCTACCTACAACACAGAAGAGTCTGAGAATAAAGACAGATTAATTTAAGAGAAAGATAAATTTAAACTGTTAACCCCCACCCCCCTTCCTTCCTCTCTACACTTACGTGCATGCTGAGCCCAATGAAACTAAACTTAAAACAAAGAAGTAACTTGTGGTTTATTCTTCATTTAACAGAGCATGAGAAACGACTGGCTGTTACCTCAAAACCAGAATCCGCCTCAACTGAACAGCGTAGAGTTACCGTGATGGTTAGGCCCTAACCTGAGGCTAACTCTACACCTCCTTGAGCCTGGGAATTGTTTTCAATTATGGGAGAAGAAGAACAACTTTCTTACTTTAACCTTTCGTGGCTTCCAAAGTGAGAAGTGAGTGCATTTGTAATCTTGGTTAACCAAGCCATTAAGAAGGAAATCAAACCTATACAAACACTGCAGATGTCTATAGGCTTTATTTTTTCTGGCTCTGTGATGCTGTAAAATCCACATATAAACAACAGATTCATGTTGTGTTTCTTCAGTGTTTGGTGACTGTGCTGTAAACTGCAGATGAATCGTCCCCCTCCTCTTCACGTCTTGTTCTGTGAAGGGCAGAATAAACCTCTCACACCCACAGTTTTTAACCTCATTAAGTGTAGTGATGAAAATGTTCACGTGTGGAGCTGCTCACCCTGTCAAATCGAACAGCGCTGTCTTCTGCCTCCTCGTCTTCCTCAGTTTCTCTCTGTGGTTGAACTCGACCTATGTTGGAGTAGATGACATCTGCTCAGTTCTGGGTAAAGCCGAAGCTGGTGTAGTAGATGTCATCGTGCGGCTCTGCTGGTCGTGTGTGTGCCGCAGCTGAAATCTGGTCGTACAGTAAAACTCTAGCTGGGATCAGGAATCTGTGTCTTACTCTTTAACTCTGTTGGGAACTGAGAGTTTCTCTTTGTTGTGGGCCTGTTCCTACTCTGCTGAATCAAACTATGAATATTATAAAGTATAAAAACACAAATTACTAACGGTGTACTTACTTAATAAAAGATATGTAGGTGAGTATGCCTGTGTGTGTCTGTGTGAGTCAGCGCGTTTCCAAAATGGCGGGTGGCCACTCTAGATGTAACGCCCAACCCCATCCCCCCTTGGTATGGTTACGACATGTGGCGGGGGTCAGAGCGGTTGGTGCTGAGATATGCATGTGTCTGTGTTGGTGCCAAATTAGAGAAAGTTACTAGAGGCATGCAAAGAAAGACTGAAGATGATAACTAACATTAACTTTCAAATAACCTATAACCAAAATATCACAGCAGCATTAATCAAACTCATAAACATCACAAGGAATCGATGAAACAGTATTTGCTTAGCCTAGTATGATTTTTAAGCCCAGTTTTGATACCCGTCTGTGGAAAGGGACAAAGGTTGATATGCTGCTCTAAGTCTTGTGAAGTCGTCTTGCTGGTTTTGTGACTCCTGCCTTCGTGGTTCTGTTGTGCGGTGCAGCTCAGTTGCTGTTTGAAGTTATACTGCATGACATCACGTCGCTGCTTAAATGTTGGTAGAGCTCGGATTGGAGGAGGTTTCCCTCGCTCGGTGAGTGGAAAGCTGCTTCTCTTGCACAGACAGAGAGGGGGATCCTCTCGGAGCAGGGGTGGACTGGCCATCTGGCAAACCGGGCATCGTCCCGGTGGGCCGTTGACCCAATGTGGGCCGGTCTGGTCCGCTATGTTTTTTTTTTTGTTTTTTTTTCTCTTCTTCCTCTCTAAATTCCCTCCAATTGGGCCGGCCAATTGGCTACAGAGGGCTAGCAGTGTGTTGCCAGCATCGACACATATTATTGGTCTATTGTTTGTCATTGTCAATCAGTCATGGGCATGTGCTGTCAATCCCAACACAAACCAGGGTGGGGCGGGACCTCATTCCATTTGGGGGGGGGGGAGTCGCGGGACGGGCTGCTGCTGAGACAGAAACTTAAAATGGATAATAAGAGTAAAAAACGCCCGGGAGGCGCTGAGAAGCATCGGGAAAAAAAGCCTAAGTCTCTGGAGGTGGAGGCTGCTAAATGTGCCAAACTGACGGACCTATTTGGTGCCGGGTTCACCAGCCCAGCAGCAGCAGGTGCGCCGGGAGACGAGTGAGGAGGACTCGACAATGATGAGCGAGTGGAGGCAGACATGTTAAGTAACGTTGGCCTGGGGCTGGCTAGGCTACATTTTTGAGACATGTCCAAAACAGAGTAGAAAACGTTTTTGATTTTGTTTTAATATGCCAAATTGTGATATTATGGGTTATTATTGTTCAGATGATTTAGCTAAGCTAGCTAAGAGCTACTAACGTCGTTTACTGTTGCCATAGCACCAGTAAACTTTCTGAGCTGTAAATAGAGATGAGAATGCTTATGTGTTGATCCTTAATGGTGTGATCATGTACACTAAATTATCAATTATTACAGGTTGTTGTGATATATTTGAGGAGCCGTTCTCCCTCTGTTTTATATGTGGACATTTGGGACCACTGTTAGAATTGTAAGTTTATCATGTATTTTTTAATGTTTAAATTCATACTTCATTATTATAATAATTTTCAAAAGGTTTTAAAAGAAACACACATCCAAAAAGTTCTCAACTCTAGGTTCAGGACAGAGGAAAACATTTTCTTTATTTTTCAGACATTATAATGTATCCATGTCCTTCTCAGGTCGACCACTTGACATGTGAGAGCCTGAGGAGTTGTTCCCCCTCTGTCCATGTTCGAGGACTTGCTCTCTGTCTGTCTCCACTCTCTGCCTTCACTGTACCAAAGTTTGTCTGTTGAGTCTCCTCTAGTCTGGTGAGTTTATCGTGTTTTATGAAATCATACTTAATTTGTGATGATTAGAGACATTATAATGTATCCATGTCCTTCTCAGGTTGACCACTTGACATGTGAGAGTCTGAAGAGTTGTTTTCCAGACACAGGTAGAGCTGGCAGGGGCGTCACCCTGGGCCTGCCCTTTTGGGCTGGGCTTCAGCTGCAGATCTAAAGGCTGCTTCCAGGGGTATGGGGCCCTCAGCCTTTGTTTTTCTTTGCTTCTGCACCTTACAACATACATCACACCTTATTTTCACACATCCAAACACTGTTAACACCACTGACGCGTAACATATTTGACACATCCCACTACGTAGTTAGAGCTATCTTGATTTGGAGTTAAATAAATTTACTTTTGGCATGAGAGGTTTGTGTGTGGCCTCCCTTCTTGTTGCCATCTTTGAGCTAGGTGGTAACAGTAGTATGCATGAGAGAAGACGCCGCGAGATTTGTGGACTTCTATGTGGTGTCCGTTGATAATGTAGTGGGCTGGTCTGGACAGACAATGCCAGGGCTGAATTTTTGTCCCAGTCCACCCCTGTCTCGGAGGGTCGTGTCGAGTTGAGGAATCGAAGAAGAGCAGTTGGACAAGCCATCCTTCTCCCCTCGGAAGGATTGCATGGAAAGAGAATGAAGAGGGGGAGACCTGGATTTATATTGGCCCGGTGACCTCAGAGGTCATGGGGCCCAGAGTGACCAATTGTGGTTGACCCTTGTGTCTCCGGTCGTTTTTCCAACCTCTGTGTGACGTTGAGGCACCTGGGAGACGGAGTTAAGAGAGAGCCAGAGAGAGAAATTTATACTATGTTTCAATGGATATGTAAAGGACGTTTCAGAACAATACTAAAACCTACCTAGAAAATAATATAAAATAAAAATCATCAACCACAGAACATACTACATCATTAAAACACCACTGTTTGGTGAAGCCATCCATGTCCTTCATTTCTTTAAAAAAAGTTAAATCTACCCAGACTCTTGCTTTCAGCAGCGAGATAAAAACAGGAAGAGCTTCTTGTCCTGTCCTGTCCTCTACTCTGTTCTTCCTGCTACAGTAAATGGACATCTTAGCTTATCCCACTATCCAATTTAAAAGTTTCCATTTGCACTCATTTGTTTTCCTATATCCTACTCCTTATATGAAGGCCTTCTTAATCCACGTCTCCCCAAACTGTTTAAAAACCTTCTGCAGTGTATTAAAAGTCTTTCACATTCATAAAAAGCATGGAAAACTGTCTCTACTTCTCCACAAAACGGGTAATTGCACTTGACTGTTGGGTTGATGATGGATATAAAACTCTTAACCGTGATGGCACTATGGAGAATCCTCCACTGCAGGTCACCAGTCCTCTTCCTTAAAGGTGATTCGTATAAAACCCCTCCACACCGGTTTGACATTGCTGTACAGATCCAGTCTCCTCTTCCACACATTATCCTGTCATGGTAAATTAAGAAGCAACTCAGACATGTCTGGAAAATATGGGTTTTAGAGGGCGATAAATACAGATAAAAAACACTGGATTTTGACTTTCCAATCTAAAAGCTTGATATTCAAAAGATGAAAAAGGTACTTAGATTTTGACACTTGCATTTAAAAGTTCAAAAAAAGATATAGCTGCTAGAGCTCCCCCTTTCTTTCCCTCACATATTGTGTGTATATAGCTAAAGGTTAGAGGGGAGGCTTTGTTTAAGAGAGCTGCTCCATCTAAATTCAGCCATGTTTCAGTCAGGAAAACTAAATCAAGCTTATTTTCACTGATAAAATCTTTGATGATGAATGTTTTATGAGTAATTGGACAGTTGTGTAAAAGAGCCATTTTTACCTTCTGCCCATGTCTAAGCTTTTCGACTGGGCTATGATTTTTCATTTGCACGTTAATTAGGCTAGACCACTTCCTCGACTGTCTGTTTGCTTTTTTTGGTTCATCACAAATAAAGTCCAATCTGGGAGTAATCCTGTCAGAAATGTCAGAGGCTGTTTGTGATGGTGTACCGGAGGCATACTGTTATTTATCCACAAGGTGGAGCTAGTGGCACGTGTGGGAGCTTGACTCTTTAAAGTGGCAGAAGAAGAGCAGGTGGTGACAGGTGACTAAAACCGTTTCTGCAGCTCTTGATGAGAGTCCTCATTTTGTTATCTTTCTTTAATTTATTTGAACTAGCACCCTTCTGCCTGTTTTCCGATTAATTTACGTACCTGTGTTGTCATTGCAATCATACTTTTAAATGCATCAAACAATTTTATTAACCAATATCATCAGGTTGTATGCTTCTTCTTCCCTATCA
This sequence comes from Pleuronectes platessa, assembly GCF_947347685.1. Lineage (NCBI taxonomy): Eukaryota > Metazoa > Chordata > Actinopteri > Pleuronectiformes > Pleuronectidae > Pleuronectes > Pleuronectes platessa. The sequence goes on along the minus strand of NC_070649.1, from coordinate 11,615,893 downwards.
AGTCGGGTCGTAAGACAAGTAAATACAAAAATTATTTAATTTGGTAACACACAATTGAAACAATTTTTTAGATCAACGAATATACTTTAGATCAGATGTACTTAATAATATGAGTTATTTTTTATATCAGGTGTTTGCTTTAAAAGTATCAGATTTTCCATTTCATAAAGACGTAGTTTTGAATGTTACCTTTGTGTGTACTTTTAGCTTGTGCAATAAAGTCAAAATACCTCAAATATAAAAAATAATATAAACATTTTTAGATTTCTGGAATGAAAAACATAGGTAAAAGTAGATACCTTTTTCTGAAACCAACAGTTAAAAGGCTAGTTCGACCAAGAATGACAATTCTTCTCACTCACACAAAGTGTTTGAGTTCATTAAACACATTTGGAGTTTCAGGGCCAAATAGCATTGCAGGTGAATTCAGTACAATTGAAGTAAATGGGAGCTCCTCAAACGAACAAAATCAATGTGGGAAAAAAACTTTTAAAGCCTCCATACCTTTGCTGCCATCAAAGTGTCCATAAGCCCCGTAAAATTAAACCTGAAATGCTGTCATTTACACCATGTTTTAGGACTAATTACTGCTGTTATCCACAGCTGTGGTCATGTGAAAGAACAATACAAAGGATTTCATTAGTCAAGTTATTCTATTTTGTTGTCAGTTTGCTTTAATGTCACATTGTCATTGATTGCTATACTGTCTATGATTCCTTTGATTTCTCAGCTGGGCCATTTCTATGCCTCCGCGCCTATGCCTATACCAAATGTACCGGTTGCAAAGCTGAAATATTTATACAATCTGAGGAGAAACAAGAGAGTGTGGGTGTTTTGCCTTGGCCCAAAAAGAAGGTAAAGAGTACACCATGATGCCCGTTTCACACCATGATGTAAGACACCATCAGGCAATGCCTATAACACATATTACTTTTCTTCATAATTATCCTATTCTTATAATTATGTGTGCCTAATGGTGTATAAAATATTTTACAAAGTATTAAGTAGCCCCTAATGTAGTGTGACGTGTGTGTGTGTGTGTGTGTGTGTGTGTGTGTGTGTGTGTGTTTGAAATAGAAGTAAATCTGTAAAGATGAACCATTTAGCCAAAATAAAAGAGGCCTGAGTGGAGAACACTGTACAATCCACCTCTAACTAAGGGGGGGGTATCTACATCGGAGGGTCCTACATGGAGCCGTTTCCCTCAATGAATCTCTCTCTCTCTCTCTCTGCTGCTTCCTCACAGCGAGCTAGGCACTGTTTGATGTCTTGGCTCCTAAATGGTGGGACGAGCTCCCCATTGACTCCAGGACAACAGAAAGTCTACACATCGTCTGCCCGCAGTAACAATCTTTGATATTCAGTAAGTAGTTAGTCAGTGAGGTCCTTAACACAGGCATATCAGTCTCTCTCTGAACTTATTGATGTGACGACCCCTTCAACCTTCAACTGGACACTAGGTGTCGCTGGTCTTCAGTTCCCAGAGCTACAGGTGGAGTGGACGTCAGCGACAATCAGAGCACATCTTGGCCAGGTGTGCTCTGCCCTTTAAAAGACTGGCCAGATTCGTCTCGCTCCACCTACGGGACGAGGTTGGCTCTCTGGTTTGTTCTTGGAGACTTTGGTTTGCAGTTTGTCCCATTAATAAATATTCTAATAGAGCCACAGTTCACCCGTGTCGTCTCCCTCCTTGCCACAGTCGTGAACAAATGGAGGCTCGTCCGGTGCACGCTTTTCCTCCGCATTTTTGAAAGACTGGATAGGTGGAGAAGGCGATTTTTGTGAATGAGACCTGTGATCGGGTAATGTGTGAGCATAGTGTGACGTCACGCACCAAGTCAGCTGTGCGACTCGTGTTTTTGTGAATGAGCGGCGTAGTTTGTTTGTGTGGGAGATGTTCGGGTACGTGAACTGACGCTGTTGTGTGTTGGCTTGTTTCTCCGTGTTGCTGTGCTGGGTGTTTCCTGGTGTCGTTTAACTCGAGTGAGCCCGGATGCTGTCGTAAGTGGCTGCTGTTCTGTCCCGGTTAGGCTAAGGGGCGGACTCCCTTTGGAGTTCGTTGGGGTTTGGTAGTGTGGTGTGAAAGTGGTTCGAGCAGTTGTTCCGGGAGCACGTCCGAGGCTGCAGGTGGAGTCGCCAGTTTGGTTGCTTCGCCGGGTTTGCGGGATTCAGTGCATAAATACCCACAACAACTAGCACCTGGAGACTGGGGGGGCTTTAATCAGTTTCTGGTTAGGCAGTCAGCGGGACAGCCCTGCAGTGACGTGTTGCTGTGTACAGCTTTAGGAGTGTGACCGCCGGTGCACAGAGTTAAATGTTAATATTCAGGCAGGTCAGCTGTGTTTTTCAGTCATGGCTACTGTGGATGAGTTTTTGAGTGCTCCGTCAGAGGAGTTATTAGACCGCTGTTCGTGGGATCAATTAATTAAAATAGCTGATCATTTCAAGATGGATATCGGGGATAAACGTTTAAAGGAGAATGTCAGGAGTATCCTCGTGATCTGGTGGAGATTGGAGTAATTGACAGGCTGTGACTCATGGGGAAATTAAACAAATGGAGCTAGAAGTTCGCCGAATGAGTTTCTCCTGCGCTGTCACGCTCTTTCGATGTGACCAGTTGTCTTCGTCTTCTTAGAAGTATTCTGAAATGATCTATTCCACAGTGTAAATGTTGGAATTTACTTCAAAAGTCTCCATATATATTAAGTAACAATCTTTGATATTCAGTATGTAGTTAGTCAGTGAGGTCCTGAACACAGGCATCTCAGTCTCTCTCTGAACTTATTGATGTGACGACCCCTTCCACCCTCACCTGGACACTAGGTGTCCCTGTTCTTTCTTCCCCAGAACTGTAGGGGAAGTGGCAATCAGAGCAAATCTCTGCCAGGTGTGCGCTGCCCTTTAAAAGGCTGGCTAGATTCTTCTCTCTCTCCCTCTCTCATAATAAATAAATATCCTGAAATAGTAACAGTTCACCCGTGTCGTCTCTCTCATTGTCACAGTCGTGAGCCGGGCTGTGACATTCATCTTTACAGATTTACTTCTATTTCAAACACACACTTTACATTTCATTAGGGGCTACCTAATACTAAAATATTATATACATCATTATGCACACATAATTATAAGAATAGGATATGAAAAAAAGTAATGGCACTGCCTATGGATGGTGTCTTACATCATGGTGGGAGACGGGCTTCATGGTGTAATCTTTACCTTTTTCGGCAAGGCAAAACCCCCACACTCTTGTTTCTCCTTAGATTGTATAAATATTTCAGCTTTGCAACCGGTACATTTGTAGGCGGAGGCATAGCAATCAAAGGAATCTTAGACATCATAGCAACCAATGACACTGACATTAAAGCAAACTGACAACAAAATAGAATAACTTGACTAATGAAATCCTTTGTAGTTTAAAAGTGTTTTCCCAAATTGATTTTATTCGTTTGAAGGAGTTCCCATTTATTTAAAGTGTACTGGATTCGGCTACAATGCTTTTTACCCCTGAAACTCCAAATGGGATCTACATTTGACTGTATTTATATTTTTGTTTTCTAAGTATTGTAACTGTATTTACACAAGCTTAAATGATACACAAAAGTAACCTTAAAAACGACGTCTTTGTGCAAAATATTATTAGGCTGTGTCACCAATCAAGAGGAGGATGTGGTCGAGTACCAACGTGGCGGACGGGACAAGATTCCTCAAGCTAAAATTCAATAATCAGGTCCAATCACTGCCGTACTCAGCCAGATTCAATACTGCGCTGGGAGCGGAGTACTTTAGAGTAATTCACGACAAGCAGATAAGAGTATGCAGGATGTGTGTACAGCCAGGACATATACTAAGGGAGTGCCCGGAACAATACTAAATGCAGCCTGTGTTTAAATCAATTGGAGGAGTGTGTGTGTGCAACACAAGTGAAACAGAGGAGGTTCAAGATGAGTCTGGGGACAGTGAGGAAGTCAGTCTGAGCGAGGAGAGCACAGGTGAAGAGGAGGAGGAAATGGAGTGCGCGCAGGAGGAGGAGGCGGCTGGTGCGTCGAGGCCGGGCGCGAAGCGGGAGGGAGGAGGAGAAAAACAAGGAGCGGAGGAAAGTGCAGAGCTGGGAGTCAGCTTGCTGACAGGGGAGCAAGGGGAGAAAATAACTGAACGAAAGACAAAAAAACAGAACGAAAACCGCACGGACTGCGGAGAACGGGACAGCACGGCGCGGCAATCAACTGCCGAGCTTAGCTCCGTGAGAGAAACACAGAGCGGCGCGACTTCGACAGAGACTGCAGCCCAGGCTCTCGATCCAAAAGCACTCGACTCAGACAAATATTGGAAATGATCAAATATAGCATATTATGTGTACAGGAAACACACTGGGATGAGGAGTGTATGAGGGAGATTTTTTTTGTTTTGGTGCTCGTGCCGCCTCCCACGTGACATGAAAAAGTGCCGCCCCGGGCGGCTGCCCGGTTCACCCGTACCTAAAACCGCCACTGTGTGGCACTAAGTGTTTACAGTTCAACCACACAGCTTTTGTTAGTAGTGAATAATCAATGTATATCTTAAATGAAGTTCAAGTTACACTGTATATTATTTTCATGTTTAAGTTAAGTATAAATGAAATGATATAGTAATGATGTTATCATATAAATATAATCTGAATCCTGTCATTCTGAATGCTGAGATGGCGAGCTAAACCCAGATCGTGGATGTAGTATGGCCAACTGTATGATCCAGATCAAACCTGAACCTTTATCGAGAAGACATCAGACCCCAGTACTGCCCGTCAGGTAGACAGGTAGTACTGAGTTTAGAGACATAAAGACCCGGAACAGAACGGAACCAGTGAATCTTCAAGCACACACTATCTTGGGAACTGTAAATCTACCTGCAACTCCCCAGTTAAAACAGTGGAGTCATTCAGATTCCTGGGGACGATCATCGCACAGGACCTGAGATGGGCGGAGAACATCACCTCCATCATCAAGAAGGCCCAGCAGAGGATGTTCTTCCTACGGCAACTGAGGAAATTCAGCATGCCGCGGAAAGTGATGGTTGACTTCTACACAGCCATCATTGAGTCCATCCTCATCTCATCCATCACCGTCTGGTTCGCTGCCTCCACTGCCAAGGCCAAGGGCAGACTGCAGCGGATCATCCGGTCAGCTGATAAGGTCATCGGCTGTGACCTGCCGGCTCTCATAGACCTGTTCCACTCCAGGACCAGTAGGAGAGCCCGCAAGATCATTGCTGATCCTTCCCATCCCGCTCACCACCTGTTCCAGAGACTACCGTCCGGAAAAAGGTTTCGGGCCATCAGGACTAAAACCTCGCATCACCTGAACAGTTTTTTCCCCATGGCAGTGGGGCTCACAAACAAGCCCCCTGCATCACACTGACTCTGCTGACCCCCCCACCCCCCACCCACCCTTGCACATAATTTATAACTCTATATTACTGGCACTATTACCAATCTCTGCAACTTAAAACCGCACGTAACTCTTTAACTGTATATACTGTTGTTTTTTTATATTGTTATATTGTTCAATATTGTGTTTTTTAATTTGTTGTTTGTAAAGTGCACCAACCACACCAAGGCAATTTCCTGTATGTGCAAATATACATGGCAATAAAAATAATTCTGATTCTGTTATGGCCAGCCCAGTTTATTAAGTTAAGTTGGCTGGAGATTTATAACTTATTCTTGTTATGTGTTGTTGTTATTGTTTACTCACCTCTCCTCTCGTTTCAGACTCCTCACTCCCTCCCTCGTGTGTGTGTTCCACCTGGGTGATTGTCAGCTCCTCCCTGATTGTTTGCACCTGGTCCTCATCACCCGGTGTATTTAGTCTGTGTGTTCCTGTGTGGTGTTGCCAGTTCGTCTTTGTTTCTCAATGTTCCTAGCGTTCCAGCAATTCCTCCTGATAGCCTTCCTGTTACCGATCCCTGCCTGCTTAACGGTTTACGTCTCTGCCTTTTCCCTGCCGGATACCCTGCCCTGTGTTCGACTGCCCTCCCGTGTACCGACCTTGGACTGGAACGATTACGAACTCTGCCGCTGCCTGTCTCCTGTGGAATTATTGTACCCGTGTTTGAACTGCCGTGACGTGTACCAATATTCTACAGTAAAGCTGGTTAATTGCACCTTCTTGTGTCTCCGAGTCGTGCGATTGGATCCACACACCTGTCTGCACTCCTTACAGTACGAACTGGCCAATAAGATGGATTCAGCCGACTCCGGTTCCGGGTGCACTGTCCTGCCGGCACCATTACTGCAGCAGACGGAGGAACAATTTAATGCAGTTCACCTCAAGATGCAGGGGATGTCGGAGCGCCAGGAGAGCATTCATGGCCAGGTTAGTTTCTTGACTACTCAGGTCCAAAGGCTCATGGATCGCCTGGACACCTTCATCACTCCGAGTGCTGTTCCTGCTCCGGTCCCAGCTCCAGCTCCACTTCCCGCTGCTTCCCCGCCTGCTGTCCCGCCACGTCTCTCACGTCCCGAAAGATTTTCCGGGGACTCTGGCGACTGTCGGTCATTTCTGGTTCAGTGTGGGCTTCATTTCGAGTTGAATGCGCCAGCTTTCCAGACGGAACGTTCCAAGGTGGCGTACGTGATTTCGTACCTCTCTGGCAGAGCAGAGAGATGGGCGACAGCTGAATGGTCAAGAAACTCACACATCTGCTCCTCGGTTCAGCTGTTTACAGAAACTCTAAGCAAGATCTTCAACTCCACTAATCCCGGTCGAGAGGCGGCGAGAGCACTGATGGGATTTCGCCAGGGCAATCGGCGTGTCTCGGATTACGCCATTGAATTCCGCACATTGGCAGCCGATAGCGGGTGGAATCAGGAGTCCTTGATGCGTTCTTATATGGGTTAGCAGAGCCCATTAAAGATCAACTCATCAACTGTGAGTTGCCAGAAGATGTGGACTCGCTCATTGCTTTGGTGGTCAAGATCGATAGACATCTCCAGGACCGTGGGAGATCCAGACCGGAGTATTCTGCTCCTGTCCAGAGGGGGCAGTCGACTTCCGCTCAGCAGTCCTGGCAAGCTCCGGCGCGGTTCACACCCATGGCCGGCACAACAGCGCCCTATGCTGGAGCGGAGGAGCCAATGCAGCTGGGACGCACAAAGCTCAGTCCAGAGGAGCGTCAGCGTCGACTCCGTGAGGGTAGATGCATTTATTGTGGGCAGAAGGGTCACTACCTCTCAAACTGTCCAGTGAAGGACCAGGCAACGGCAAGATATACACTGGTGAGTCACACTACTGTGTCTTCTGTTCGACCTGTCATGCAAGCCAAGCTTATCACACCTTCTCAGACTGTCAGTTATCCTTTCTTGGTTGACTCTGGGGCTGATGAGAATTTTATGGACTGGAGGTTAGCGAAGAAATTAAATTTAAAATTAATTCCTCTGCCAAAGCAATTGGAGGCTCACGCCCTAGATGGACGTTTATTATGTAAAATAACGCACCGGACTGATCCAATTCAGATGATTATTTCCGGGGAACATTCTGAAGTTTTGAGTTTTTTTTCTTTTCGACTCTCCATCACACCCTCTCATTTTGGGTTTTCCATGGCTCTCTAAACACAACCCCCACATGAACTGGGTCACAGGGGAAATAACAAATTGGGACAGAAACTGTTCTGTAACCTGCATTCGCGCTGTGTCTATATCCAAGATATTCCACTCTTCTGATGTTTCTTCTCCCAAGTATCTAGAACTTCCTGCGTCTCGATCTGCGGTCAACTCTCCCCGCACGATTTCATCGGACGCTGATTTCCCAGATCTCTCCCGAGTTCCCCCATGTTATCTAGATCTCAAGGAGGTCTTCAACAAGACACGGGTTACCTCTTTACCACCTCATCGACCTTATGACTGCGCCATTAACCTGCTACCAGGTACTTCACCCCCTAGGGGGCGCCTCTATTCCTTATCTTCACCGGAGGTAAAAACTATGACAGAATATATTGACTCCTCCCTGGCGTCAGGACTCATTCGGCCATCTTCATCTCCTGCTGGAGCTGGGTTCTTCTTTGTGGCCAAAAAGGATAAAACGCTCCGTCCATGTATTGATTATCGGGGATTAAATGGGATTACCATCAAGAATCGATATCCTCTGCCCCTCATCTCCTCTGCGTTTGAGCTTTTGAGGAATGCTAAGGTCTTCACCAAGCTGGACCTGAGGAACGCCTATCACTTGGTGAGGATAAGAGAGGGGGATGAGTGGAAGACAGCCTTTAACACCCCAAGTGGTCACTATGAGTACCTGGTAATGCCATTTGGTTTATGTAATGCGCCAGCGGTATTCCAGGCGTTAGTTAACGACGTACTTCGGGATATGTTGAACCAATATGTCTTTGTTTATTTAGACGATATCCTCATCTTCTCCCCAGATGAGGAGACTCATGTCCAGCATGTTCACCAGGTTCTTCAGCGCCTTCTCACCCACCGACTTTTTGTTAAAGCAGAGAAATGCGAATTTCACGTGTCCTCTGTCGCCTTCCTAGGGTTCATCGTCTCTCAAGACAACATCCAGATGGATCCGGCGAAGGTTAGCGCAGTGACAGAGTGGGCTACTCCCACTTCTCGCAAACATCTCCAACGCTTTCTGGGGTTTGCAAATTTTTACAGACGTTTCATTAGGAACTTTAGCACTATTTCATCTCCATTGCATAAACTGACCTCCTCGAACATAAGGTTTCAGTGGTCACTACCGGCTGAGAGAGCCTTTCAAAGATTAAAGGAGAGATTTACTACTGCCCCAATCCTCACGCTCCCGGACCCTAATCTTCAGTTCGTCGTGGAGGTTGATGCCTCAGACGTAGGAGTCGGGGCCATACTCTCGCAAAGGTCAGAAGTGGACAAGAAGCTCCATCCCTGCGCTTTTCTGTCTCGGAAACTTTCGCCCGCTGAGCGAAATTATGATGTTGGGAATAGGGAGTTACTAGCTATTAAAGTGGCTCTGGAAGAATGGCGTCATTGGTTGGAGGGGGCAGAATAGCCGTTCCTGGTTTTGACTGATCATAAGAATCTCGAGTACATCCGATCCGCCAAACGACTAAATTCCAGACAGGCCAGGTGGGCCTTATTTTTTAATCGCTTTAATTTTTCACTGTCCTATCATCCTGGTTCAAAGAATACGAAAGCAGATGCACTGTCTCGTTTGTTTGACCCTGGTTCTGCCCCGAGATCTCCCTCTACTATCTTGCCTCCATCCTGTGTGATAGGGGCCGTTACCTGGGATATTGAACAGAGGGTCAGACAGGCAAATGTTAATGGTCAGGTGCCGGACGGATGTCCCCCGAACCGGTTGTTTGTGTCGATTCTATTTCGTTCCCAGGTCATCCATTGGGCCCATACCTCTCTTGTTTCTTGTCACCCTGGGATACGGCGGACTCTCTTTGTGGTCAAACAACGATTCTGGTGGCCATCCATGGAGAGAGAGGTCAGGGAATATGTGATGGCCTGTCCTGTTTGTGCTCGGAACAAGAGTTCGCGACGGCCACCCTCTGGTCTCCTGCAGCCACTTCCTGAGCCCCATCGCCCCTGGTCTGACATCTCTCTGGACTTTGTTACTGGGTTGCCTCCTTCGAAAGGTAACACCACTATTTTAACAGTTGTTGATAGATTCTCAAAGATGGTTCATTTTATTCCCTTGCCCAAGCTGCCTTCAGCCAAAGAGACTGCAGAGGCTGTTCTGTTGCATGTTTTTCGCATTCAGGGATTTCCGAAGGATGTGGTGTCAGACCGGGGTCCACAGTTTGTTTCTCAGTTCTGGAGGGCGTTCTGTTCCCTCCTCGGTGCCACAGTCAGTCTCTCCTCCGGATACCATCCCCAGTCAAACGGTCAAGCGGAGCGGATGAACCAGGAGTTGGAGACTGGACTACGATGCCTGGTCTCTCAAAACCCGGCCACCTGGAGCAATCATATCATCTGGGTGGAGTATGCACACAACACATTACCCAGTGCATCTACCGGCCTTTCTCCATTTCAGTGTGCCTATGGCTACCAACCTCCACTGTTCCCCGACTTAGAGGAGGAGGTCAATGTTCCCTCTGCCCAGAGGTTCGTCCATCGGTGCCGTAGGATCTGGAGTGGGGTCCGGGAGGTCCTTCTAAGAAGCTCCGTCCGTACAAAGGGGGCGGCGGACCGACGACAGACCTGTGCACCCACGTACCAACCAGGCAATAGAGTCTGGCTGTCTACTCGTGACATTCCCCTACGTGTGGAGTCCCGCAAGTTGGCTCCCCGGTTTATTGGTCCGTTCCCCATCTCCAGGATTATCAACCCCGCTGCACTGCGATTCCAGCTGCCCAGTTCTATGAGGGTGCATCCCACTTTTCACGTGTCCCGGATCAAGCCTGCATTGGAGAGCCCGTTGGTTCCTCCCACCAAGCCTCCTCCTCCTCCCAGGATCATCGATGGAGGGCCGGTGTACACAGTCAGACGCCTCTTGGCTGTTCGCCGCCGCGGTCGCGGTTGCCAATACTTGGTAGACTGGAAGGGGTACGGCCCTGAAGAGAGGAAATGGGTGTCTACAAAGAACATTGTTGACCCGGATCTCATTCTAGACTTCCAACGTCTACATCCTGACGAGCCTGGGACGTCCAGTGCCGTCCCTAGGAGGGGGGGTACTGTTATGGCCAGCCCAGTTTATTAAGTTAAGTTGGCTGGAGATTTATAACTTATTCTTGTTATGTGTTGTTGTTATTGTTTACTCACCTCTCCTCTCGTTTCAGACTCCTCACTCCCTCCCTCGTGTGTGTGTTCCACCTGGGTGATTGTCAGCTCCTCCCTGATTGTTTGCACCTGGTCCTCATCACCCGGTGTATTTAGTCTGTGTGTTCCTGTGTGGTGTTGCCAGTTCGTCTTTGTTTCTCAATGTTCCTAGCGTTCCAGCAATTCCTCCTGATAGCCTTCCTGTTACTGATCCCTGCCTGCTTAACGGTTTACGTCTCTGCCTTTTCCCTGCCGGATACCCTGCCCTGTGTTCGACTGCCCTCCCGTGTACCGACCTTGGACTGGAACGATTACGAACTCTGCCGCTGCCTGTCTCCTGTGGAATTATTGTACCCGTGTTTGAACTGCCGTGACGTGTACCAATATTCTACAGTAAAGCTGGTTAATTGCACCTTCTTGTGTCTCCGAGTCGTGCGATTGGATCCACACACCTGTCTGCACTCCTTACAGATTCTGATTCTGATTCTGATTCGTCCAGAGGTTTAGATTCAGCCTCATGATGTGGAGGTTTAGGTTCCTGAGTGTTTTCAATGAAAGATTTTGCACAAAGTTGATCAGTATTTCTTTTTTTAAATTATCAGTATTTGTCCCAAACATTTTTTAGACTCTAGGGTTCAAGTGGAATGTCTGTATTTGTCTAATATCTATTCTCTGGAGAGATCTTTGGAGAGATCGTCTTTTTTTCTACTAAATTGTGTATTTAAACAAAGTTTTTAAAGTTTAGGAGTCCCCAATGAAAAGGGTGCTGTTGTGTGGTTGCTCCTGTCTTAATGCCTCAAAGGCTGGAACCGGTGAGATAAGACTACATTTGCAACTATGTTAAAGGTTTGTAGGTTTTATTGACTCAAGCTAAAAAAAATCTGTGCTATTTTACTGCCATAATAAAAATAGGGTCACTCATCATCGTATTTTCTCAAAACTTCTTCAGTCAAATTACTTGACACCTAACATGCAGACAGTGGATGTTTATCAATGAATCATCAATCAAAATGTATTTGTATAGCCCATATTCACATATCACAATTAGTCTCATAGGGCTTTAACATGGTGTGACATCCTCTGTTCTTAACCCTCAACAAGAGTAAGGAAAAACTATTAAAAAACCCTTTAACAGGGTAAAAAGGACGTAGAAACATTAGAGAGAACCACATGTGAGGCGCTTTACGGTCCACCCCATCCAGTTAGATCCCATAGAGAAAACTTTATCTAAATCCAATTTAGTTTTAAAATGAGGATCACCTTCTTTTGGCAGTAGGTGGTGCGGGAGGTTTGGTCTCTGCGGAGGGGTTCTTTAATCCAGTGTCGGCTTGGTCCCCGGGATCGTATAAATCTTTCATATTTGCATCTAAGACATCAAAGGATTCTGACATCACTGACACGGTGACATTAAAGCAAACTGACAACAGCTCATATGAGCTGTATATTGTAAAGCGGCCAAGAGCAGTTCCTCATGGTATAAAACATGTCACTTCCTTTAGCCAGCAGGTGGCCCTGTAATGATGAGTCAATATTGATAAGAATCTGATCAGGGCGGGACTGTGAATGTGTGAATGTGTGAATGAGGTTAGAGGCTGAAAGAACAACGCACAGAGGAGTTATAATAAATCCCTCTTTTTTGGTGAATCATCAAAAAAGAGGCCACAGTCGCACCGTGTGATGAAATCTTTCATCTTTGCATCTAAGACATCAAAAGATTGTAACATCACTGACACTGTGACATTAAAGCAAATTGACAACAAAGAATTATTAAGGATTAATGCACAGAGGAGTTAATAAATCCCTATTTTATGGCGAATTTTCAAATTGCCCCACTACCGTCACATCATGTGATGAAATCATATATACTGAGGTTGTTTATATCTCCATCTTGTTGAGATGACATTCGCACAAGTTGAAGTTGATATAATGAAAGCTTACGGCCACACCAACCTGAATACGCCCGATCTCGTCTGATCTCGGAAGCTAAGCAGGGTCGGGCCTGTTTAGTACTTGAATGGGAGACTGACTGGGAATACCAGGTGCTGTAAGCTTTTTCCACTTTTCCCTGATGTATTCACATGTATAAATAAGGTTTAGTGGGTGGAGTATTTACCCAAACAAAACTGTGTTGCTTAGATGTAAATTCCACTTTGACGACAATTGGACAATCAAATCGAAAACACACGTGGAAGAACCTTCGAAACTTCAAACACACACCCTGTGGGAGTATAGAGCTTTACTCGAGATCTAAAGACAACAACATAATAATCTAATTTAAGGGCTTCAACTCGGGTCTATTGTGTCACATTTTCAACTTCAAAAGCCAAAGTAAGTCACTTTCAGCAAGAGGTGAGTTCATGTTTAAAGGCAAGGACAAGGGAATCATAACAGATAACATGGCAGTGGATAAAGGATTCCTTTAGCAGAGGATGGTTTCGATCCATCAACCTCTGGGTTATGGGCCCAGCTTGTTTCGCTGCGCCACTCTGCTCTTTTTCATTGAAATGATTTCATATAAACGTGGTCTCTGGTTTTAATAGGTTTTATCAGCAGTTAAATCAACTGGACTTGGAGGAAGTAATTGGTAAATGTGAAGCTATGTGCCACAGTCTGAAGGTGCACATCTTACTTCTGACCTTGTTTGAAAACCAGACTGGAGACAAATAAAATGACCTCCTGTTCGCCTCTATGGACATTCCAAATGCTACAAAGCTCAGCTGGCTGTTGCAGTTTTTGACAACAGGATAACTTCTTAAAGTAGAATAAGCTGCAAGTAGCCAATACATTCAACTGACAGTGGTGGGATTCAAACCCACGCCTCCTGAACACACAGAAGGAGAGAGACATCCGAGGTGCTCCACGCTTCCAATGGTGGTTCGATCAGCTGACTTCTTAAGCAAATGATTCCACCCACTATACCTTATTTATACATTTTAATAAACCAGGGGAAATGTTCAAGAAAACAAAATTAAGTTGCAATTTGGTCGTGATAATGCAAGGAAAAACATCCTTAGAACATTCAATCATTTACTTCAGTAATGATGTCAAGTTTTCATTTACTGTATTGTCCTTGATGTTGAGTAAAGTCCCTGCTCTATCATCGCTCTATCCAATTATGACATCATGAAAATGATGTGCTAATATAACATGAACATAGTAGTGCTCTTTTTATATAAAGTATTTTCCATGTTCACTCTGTGTGAATTCCTTATCCTGTTTTTCTTTAATGGTGAATCTTTTCTGCTCTTTCTAAGATATGTCGGCTCTCAAGTGGCAGCACCCCCCTCTGCTGTGGGTGAAGTGGGAAAAGCTTACAGCCCCTGGTATTCCCAGGGAGTCTCCCATCCAAGTACGAACCAGGCCCGAACCTGCTTAGCTTTCAAGTTCAGACAGGATCGGGCGTGTTTTTTTTTCTCTCTTTTTATGATCAAAAGTATGTTGCATTTACATTCATTGCATGTACATTACTTTTTTTTTTTTTTTTTCTTTTTTTAAACTTTCTTTTTAAATAAACAAGGATACAATTAAACATACACACATACAGAAACAAAAGGGTGGTCACCTATACATTTGTACTGATGGTAGGGGAGAGCAGGGTAATGTGGGACATTTTTTACATTTGCTCCCCTCTAGACGAGTTAAAATGATATATCAGTCAAATTTACACATTTCCCATTAATTCAGGATGTTTTTTTAGCCATGGAAAGGATCAGAATGTCTTCAGGACAAAGGGCAGTGAAAATATGATTGTTTAAAAGAAAGAGGGCTTGTGTCCATCTTTACCCCGGCTACGGTGTAAAGTGGTCCACCTTACCTTTTCCACTTTAAAACTATCATAACAACACATGTTGTAATTGTTAAAATCCCGACAGCTAGATTGACAACCACTAATATCAGACTAGTAACAGAATCATGGGGATTGGTCAATTAAGCAAATTTGTGATTATTATGATTCATGTGATCTCTTGCACACCCTATCTTACCTGCACATTGTTTCTCTGTCCAATTGGCAGGGACAGGGATATTGTTTTTCTCTGCGTATTCAAATGCCAGTTCAGGGCACTTAACTGGAGCAAGGCCATTGAACTGGTCAGCTAGTTGTTTCAAGTGTTTGGCTCCTCCTCCAGCTCATCTGTGAATATTCTCTTTACCTCAGCTACTGCACCCCAGGCTACTGATTTTACTTTCCCTTTCTCTTTTTTCTTAATGAATCTTTTGAGGGTTGTCTTATCACTATTTCTATCCCTTCCAGCTTTTCTTAAGGACTTCTTTCCTTGCATGACCTCAGCGGCTGCACTCTCCATTTCTGCGAGCCCCAGGTTGTCTTCCTGGTGTATAGATTCTTGGCATGATGGCTTTTGTACAATGTTTATGACATTAAAAATAAAACATATATAATGTAATATAACACTAAAATAAGTTTAAGACTAAACTTAACTTGTGCTTCATGGTGGGGTAAAGTGAGACAGTGTCAAACTTTACCCCACAGCATTTGTCCCACCTTACCCCGAAGCCAGCATTTTAGAAAAACAACATCTTTTAGCAATTCAGGCTAATCTTCAGCTAGTTTTATATGTTGGAAGTTCACCAACATGTATGATAAAAGTTCTTCTACCGGATTCCATTGTTTTGACACAACAGTTGATTAAGTTCAAAGCAAGAAAATTTACTTTTACATACAAAAAACACATTTTTGTGAGAAAACATGACCACAAATGTGTTCCGTTGCCTAGATACAAGGGGTATTTCACATTACCCGATGTCCCACATTACCCCGCTCTCCCCTACATTGATGGAAATGAATGTCAATTCACACAGTAGCAGATCAGTGATGATCCTGTGAGGTCACAAACACAATCCTTTTTTCCCAAAACTGCAAAAAAATTATCAAACCGTAGATTCAGCGAAAGGTTATTCTCTCCATGTTTTGAACATCAGTTACAATATCTATCCAGCCAGTCTCTGTTGGGGGTTCGGCCTGCAGCCATTTTCGTGTTACAGCTTTCTTGCTGGCTGCTAATAATATCTTAAACAAATATTTGTCTTGCACCAATAGGTGAGCTGCGATATTGCCCAAATAAACTGTAGAAAAGGAACAGTCAAATCCATCTCCAAAAACAGTCTGTATTACTTAAATTACCACCTGCCAGTATGGCTGAATGGCTGGGCAGCTCCAAAATATATGGAAATGATATGCCAGCTGTTCTCCACATTTCCTTTATCATAGATCCCTTCCTGCCTCACCTGTTTATCCACATTTTAATTTGGGGGTTATGAAATATCTAATCTGATTCCGAACAGAATTCCCTCCAAAGACCCGAGCTGGTGGAAGTGGACTGCACAGAGCACATAATTGACCAGTCCTCCTCTGAACTGACAAGACCAGATTCTTTCTCCCATTTTAATCTAACTTTATCTGATGAGTGTTTTCTACAGGATTGAATACTTGAGTATAATTTTGAAACAAGTTTCCTGACGTCCATATTTCTATACATGTCAATAAATATGTCGATTAAATTGGCATCACATTTCTCCTTGGATTTAATTTCATTATTAAAAGTAGGTCCTGGTTTGTAAATAACTAAAAAAATCCAGTCTTTCTAAACCATACATCTCTCAAATTTTTATGAAAACTATCCAGTTCTCCCTTTCATGAGATTGAACATTAAGAAGTGATGCAAATTCTATTCCAATGCTTAAACCTCCCATCAATCCTTTCCGACTTAAAGTCCGGGTCAAAAGCAACCCATCTCAACAGTCTAGACCGTCTTTCAAATAGTGGTGATCTACATTCCTTAAACCAGATTCTAAGAGGAACTTCAGTCCATTGATTTAAACTTTAAACATGCTGCTCAAACAAGACTTTGCTACCCAATATGGCATGTAACGGTATAGATAGCTGTGAAGTTTCCAAATCTTTCCATTTTGATATATACACTGGATTACAGCAACATGCTAGTGGTCTTAATTGCACCGCATTGTAGTAATCTGTTAAACATGGCAATGATCTACCCCATTTTTTTTAGAAAGTTGAAGTGTTTTGGCAAGCTGGCAAGGGTTGAACAAGGTACAAGAGTCAGGGGAGTACATTCATTTTTATCTTTTCTATTCTATTATGCATATCTAAGGGCAGTTGGGAACACCTGTCAATATCTGCCTTGATGTTTTTACTTATGGGGACATAATTGCTATCATATATTTTGGAAATGAACCCAAATCTATTTAGCATATCTTTCTGAGGGATGTAATTGTAACTTAGAGTTTGTGTTTTTTGCACGTTTAATTTATATCCAGAGTGGGTTCCAAAATCTTTTAGCGAGGACATCGGTCTGGGAATGCTTCCATGTACCTGGTGATTCACATTTTTCAGTGTATAGTTGAAGCAGTCAAAAAGCATAGGCACTATTTGATCCTTAAAGGCCTTGTAACACTCGGCTGGGAAGCCGTCCATACCCGATGCTTTATTAGCTTTTAATCTAGAGATTGCTTTCCCTATTTCCTCAATTGTAATCTCTGACATCAGGGCTTTATTCTGTTCTTCACCTATAGAGGGTAGATCCAGTGAATGCTTCACTTTCTGGGTCACCAGGACAGTGTGTTACATGTTTGGCTCATACAGTGGGTTTTGGGTGAGGTAGACAATAGGCAATAGTAGTAGACTTGACGTTGGCTAACTATTAATAATCATGAAATATGATTTTTTTTTGTGTGTGTGTGTGAACCAGAGTTAGTATGATGCAGGGGTTTTTGTCTGACATGGGGAAGGGGCAATAAGGGACCATTTTGTAGGGGAGGGGGGGGGGTGTCTTTGTCCAGGTTGGGAAGAAGAGATGTGATAACTGTGAAGTGGGATAGGGAATGTGGGGTAGGGTTAGGACTGGTTCATTGTCTGTCGAATCTTTAAAAGAAAACATTCAGGTCGTTTGCACCTTTAAGGTCTTCCACACAGTGGGGGGACTTGGTTTTGCAGCCGGTGATCACCTGAAGGCCTTTCCAGACTGACGAGGAGTCGTTAGCTGCAAATTGTTGTTCCAGCTTCTTCAAGTACTTTCGTTTGTCCTCTTTAACCTCCTTGCCAAACGAGTATTTAGCCAGTCTGAACCTATCCTTGTCCCCACTCTTAAGGGCCACCCCCTTCTCGAAATGAGGCTGTTTAAGTTTTGCTTTTAATCAGTCCAATGACTCCAGAAATGAATTTATTTCCTGAGGACTAGTTGTGTTTGGTTCCTTATATAAGTCTCTATAGTAATTTTCCAAAATATGTTTAATATCCTCTAACGTATGGCATACATTTTTAGTTCCACGGTCCCTAATTTCAAATATGGAGCTGTCTGCTCGTTGTTTCCTTAACCTCCATCCCAGAAGCTTCAGGGCCCTTGCTTTACGAATTAGGCTTTTTTCTCTAATTCTTCCTCACATACTTTGTTTATTTCTTTTCTGACATTTCTTATTTGATCTAGATTATAAGATTCCTTACTTTTGATGTGTTCCCTGTCGGGGTGTTCGTTTATCCTTAATATGAGAAGAGCCGATCCAGTGGTTTGGTTCAATCAAGTATTTATTTAGAAAACGATGAACAGGTATGAAGCAGCAAAGCAATGGGCATCCGACACATTGCCCGGTACTCTAGCATCACAGGACAGTCTCGAGTCATATCAGAGCGCATCCAACAGCCAGCGCCTGTCTATTTTATAACAGTAGATCTTGGTTCTTCCTCCTCGAAAGTGTGCAGGCGTAGGCCATCCTCTTGACCAGCCTTGACACAGCTGATGCCATGTAGGCCAGTGGTGTTGTCACTCAGAGCAAAGAATATTATGTTTCTGCTTCATCAAAACATGTCCTGACTGTGTAAACATTAGGATCCTTGAAACCATAACACCGAAACAAAGCAAAGTCAACAAAGTCACTGTGTCCGACCTCCAGAACTTATCAGACAGCTGCTTGAAATCTATGTGATGTTGAATGAATCTATGGGAATTATGCTTTAATATCAAAGTTAAGTATGAGAACAATTTAAAGTACAGTGTATAGTATGTCACATATTTCACAGTCCTCGAAACAGGCAGCAGCTCTTAGCAGACCTTTTATCTAGACAGGTGTGAGACTAAACAACAATGATTAAACACTAGGAAGGAAAAGGTTATTATTAATGATTTGTATAAAGGCCTAATATCTGACGCAACCTGCTCATGGTCACCCCCCCTTTCTTTATCGGAAATAGTTCAGTCATCAGCCACTACATTATATTTTCAAACCTAACATCCCTCTCTAAAACTTTAAGATTCTCCTATAAATCAGAAAGTTTTTTCTGTTTTATCTTTCCTTTTTCTATGTTAGGTCACTGCTATAAGCTTTCCTCTGATCACTGCTTTTGCAGTGTGCCACAAAACACTTGGCGATACTTCTCCATTATTGTTATTGTCCATATAATCTTTAAATTCCTTCTGCACATATTCCTTGCATGTCCTTTCATTCAAGATGCTTGTATTAAGTCGCCAAAGCATGTTTTTTTTATTATCCAAATGCACAGTTAAATAAACAGCTGAGTGGTCAGATATGTCTCTGACCCCTATCCTACAATCCTTAAGTCTGTGTCTGTCTGAGTTGTGAGTAAAAATATTGTCAACTCTTGAGTATGCCCCTTCACTTGCTGAAGAGAATGTAAATTGTTTTTCTTTTAGGTGGAAGTCCCTCCATACATCGATCAGTCCAAGCTTCATTAGCAGTTTCTTTGTTATCCTGGCATTAGGAGTCTGCAAATCAGCTTTTACTGACATGAGGACATTATTTCGCTGCTGTTGTTATTATGTTGGTGGGTTTTAAAAACCAGTCTAACGAGTGGAAAAGGGGCTTGAGACAAGGGAGAGTTGTTTCTCATCTGTTGTTAAAGCAACAATTTGATATTTTCTTTACCTTAAAGCAGCAGCTTGATTAGAGTCAGATGTTTGAGTGTGATCATGTCAAAAAGAGTTAGTCATCACATGTGGCTGCAGGGGGCGCTGTTCTTCAGTAACAGTTACATAGTGTTGCTTTAAAGAGATCTTTACTGAACTGTGTAGACTGTTGAAATGATATATATATATATAAAGATATATATCTAGTGAGAAAATTCCTTTTGCCTCCAGCTGTTAGTTTTCACATGATGGTTTTATCTTCCCTGCACATTTGTATTTTCAGCCACTGGATGGTGCTTTGTTGTTTTCCTCTTTGTTGATTTGTGAGGCAGCTCACTCTGCTTCAGTGGCTGTTTGCATGTGAGAGCATGTGACGCATGTTTATTATCACTGGATGATGTTGAAGTGTTTTTCCTGCTCAGTTCTTAGATCATGCAACGTTGTTGTCTTTTGTTTCATTGTATTTTACTGACTGACAAAGTGTCTTTGTCCAGGCTGGGAAGAAGAGGTGTGATTACTGTGAAGGGGGGTAGGGAATGCGGGGTAGGGTTAGGACTGGTTCATTGTCTGTCGAATCTGCAAAAGAAAGCATTCAGGTCGTTTGCACGTTTAAGGTCTTCCACACAGTGGGGGGACTTGTTTTTGCAGCCGGTGATCACCTAAAGGTCTTTCCAGACTGATGGGGAGTCGTTAGCTGCAAATTGTTGTACCAACTTCTTCAAGTACTGTCATTTGTCCTCTTTAACCTCCTTGCAAAACGAGTCTGAACCTATCCTTGTCCCCACTCTTAAGGGCCACCTCCTTCTCGAAACAACCTGAGTTTAGCTGTTAACCAGTCCTTGTGACTCACCCTGGTGCGTCTTGGAATACATCTGTCCTCACAGAAGCCTCTGTATCTTCTTGTTCGCTCCGAAACTCAAAGTGCGCAAAGAGGAGGAACATGTGCAACGTGCAGCTGCTGCGGGTGTCGGTACATGAGCGGATCAGCGCTGCCGCTGAAGACTTTCTGCTGCAGGTGGAGAAAGGAGGAGAAACGGCTCAAGTCCTGGGGCTGAGAGAGATGCTAACCGAGCGGCTAACGGCGGCGACTGAGGAGATCGTCTCAGTGTTTGAGGAAACAGTGGCGGTGTATGAAGACAGAATGGAGCGGCTAGATTGGTCAGAGCAGGAGATCTACCGCCAGAGGAGGCTGCTGGATGCTGTGATGAAGCCCGAACTCCAGCTGCACAGAGTCGGTAAGTCCCTGGAGGAGCCGCTCACAGGCTAACGTCAGCTAGCATCAGCTCTGCTAACATGAGTTGATCAAACTAACACTCCGTAAAGTGAATGATACGTTTAAAAAATGTCTGGTTGGTTAAATTGATGAAATGTGTAGATAGAAGGATTAGGAGCTTTGACCCTCCACTGCAGCCAGTGGTCACATGTCCTTGATAATCTCCTGCAAGATGCTGTTAGGAAGCTCAGCACACGTCTGGGGTGTTCATGCATTTTGGCTCCTTTTGTGTGAAAAGTCCTCCAGACTGCTTCGTCTCATCCTGAAAAACAGACACATAGTGTGTGAGTAATTATGATACTGGCATATTTTAAAATAAGTATAATTTCTACATCACTGTTGTGACATATTGATAACGATAGACCCTTTTTGTGAGTTGCCTGATTTCAAACGATTGCTGTGACACAAAGAACACTATATCCCTGTATGTCATAGCAGCGCTAGACATAGTTGCTAGACAGCAACTGGAGAATCTGGGTTTTATTAAAGTACAAAAACTGGTTTACAACGTGGATTGATTCATTCACTGGAGTTGTGCAGTTAAGATGATCACTGCTAATGTCGGCATGTTCGTTTATCATAAATATGAGAAGAGCCGATCCAATGGTTTGGTTCCATCAAGTATTTATTTAGAAGCAATGGATGTTTAACAGGCATAGCCGGCATTCATTCGCAGCCTCGGCTCAATCAGTTAGCACGGGGTAGACAATAATGGTGCCGAACAGAAAGTGTTCGTAATAATTATAACAGTAGGTTTATTGTGATAGGTTAACATATTGGAGTGGTGTCACTGCAAATCAATTTTGTTCTCCCTAGTTAGTCCACAGCCGTAGTCCCACGCCTCTTGTCACTGAATCAAGGAAGTTACAAGGAGCCGCTCTCCATCACGCTCCTTCTCTGATAGTTGCTAGGCAACTCTCCCTATCCTGACAGTTGGATGTTGTGTTTCATAAACTAGCCTTGAGTAAAGAATGTTGTGTTCCTGCTCCATCTGCTGTAAGAACTAAACCATAACAATGTCACTCAGACCTTTTATCAAGACAGGTGTGAGACTGACCAGCGTTTTGACGCACATACATTTCTAGATAATTTCAATATTAAACATTAAGAGGAAAAAGGTTATTATTAATAATTTGTGTAAAGGCCTTATAAAGGCTCCTGTCCCCACCCCTTTTTTCCATTTGTTAAGAGTTCTGTTTCCATACTCCTCTTCACTCACAGACACCCAGAGAAGCTAAGATTTTGAAATCCCAACACTATTCCAGTCTATTCCTATTCCATTTCACGTGTTGATAATCGTAATATTTTGCGCTTTTTTCAAGACAAAAAGTAAAACTTGCGGTTCTGTCTCGCTCCAACTTTCATCTTTAGAAATCTCCCCTTGATGCTTCAGCTTCAAGTACTCGTGCATCACGGTTGTGCTGCTGTGATCATTTTTGATTTGCAGTGTTTACAGAGAAAGATGTTGTTTGGTCTCCATCTAAAAAACTCCCACACTACTGTTGTGAACGAGTCTGTGCAGAAAACCTGCTGCTGTGTTATTCATGTGTGAAACACAAACCCCAGAGAAACTCTGGTGAACATTTTCTGGTTTAAACCCACAGGTCATGTCTGAAAACAGCTTAACCAAATAACTAACCTCCTCTCGCTCTGCTCTGCTCGTGTCGTAGATTGTTTATTTGGCCTCAAAATATTATTATGCTGGAAACACTTGGTTTAACCAAGCTAACTTAACAAGCTGCGTCGTAAGACCAACTATGAACCATCTCAACATCTCTGCTTCCTGAGTGTGTTCATTCAAAAATAATCACAGTCGACATTAAACGACACAACACAAGTTTTTTAAAACACTTCAGGATAAATTACAAAAGTGTGTATTTGTGTTTCAGTGTGTCCTGCAGACGTACAGCAGCTGATGGTGAATAAAGAAGAGGTTCTCCCTGAGCAGCAGCAGTGGAGCCCCCTTGTGGACCAGGAGGACCCAGAGCCCCCCCACATTAAAGAGGAACAGGAGGAGCCGTGGACCAATCAGGAGGGGGAGCAGCTTCAACAACTTGAGCAGGCTGATATCAAGTTCACATTGACTGCTGTCACTGTGAAGAGTGAAGAAGATGAAGAGAAACCTCAGTTGTCACAGCTTCATCAGAGTCAGACTGAGGAGACCAGAGCGGATTGTGGAGGACAACAACAAGCCAGGATCTCAGGTCCTGATGGATATTTACAACAATATACTGAGGACAAGACTGTAGACAGTGAAGATGATTGGATGCAGACCAGGGAACCTCAATCTGGTTTAAATACAAAAAACAACAAACAGCCTCAAAGTGATATGAAATGCAAAACTGCTAAGCAAGCATTTAGTTGCTCTGAGTGTGGTAACACATTTAGACTAAAGGGGAATCTAACTTTACATATGAGGATTCACACAGGAGAGAAACCATTTAGTTGCTCTGAGTGTGGTAAAACATTTAGCCGAAAGTTCAGTCTAACTTTACATATGAGGATTCATACAGGAGAGAAATCATTTAGTTGCTCTGTGTGTGGTAAAACATTTCGCACAAAGGGCCATCTTACTGAGCATATGACGATTCATACAGGAGAGAAAGCATTTAGTTGCTCTGTGTGTGGTAAAACATTTAGACAAAGGAGCCATCTAACTAGACATATGAAGATTCATACAGGAGAGAAACCATATACTTGCTCCTAGTGTGGTAAAATATTTAGACTAATGGATAATCTAACTGCACATGACTAGTCAAACAGGAGATAATGAATTTACATGCTCTGTGTGCTTAACGATTTAAGTTGCATCGTTTGTAACAAAATATTTATTCGTATTAGTCAGCAACTACTAATATTATACATATTAATAGTTTACTAATATACATATTAATAGAGAATTTTGAATCCCCCTTAACCTGTCTTTAAAGGTTTTCCTTGCACAGTATGTATATGTATGTTATTAACCAGTTCACATGATTAAATATGTTTGATTTGAATCACTGTGCTTACTGATCATTGACCGAAGAGACAGTTACAAGGTGGAGGGGCATGTGACCATGGCTGTAAATAGTAAATGGTTTTGTATTTATATAGAGCTTTTCTAATCTTGATGACCACTCAAAGATCTTTACAATACAGTTTTACATTCACCCATTCACATTCACATTCATACACTTCGGCATGCAGGTGGGGATGACTGGGGATTGAACTCCCGACCTTCAGGACGACCGCTATACCCCTTAGCCACAGCCGCCCGTTTGTTAAAACATTTTTCACACGAAGGTTCAGAGAGAAGTGACCTGAAGGATTTCAGTGGCCGCCATTATAAGAGCTGTCCGAAATCTGAATGCTTCCTAACTTATCACCTTATAGTGGGGCAGATAATAGAAAATTTGTGCAAAATGTGATACAAACACCAAATTTGGCATGGTGGTTCCCAAGGGTATACTTAACAAATCTGCCTGACGTGCCATTCAAAACCCTTAATACTGTAAAAATCATCCTTTCAAAGTAAACTATTGCAGTGGCCCACACACTGGCACCAACTTTCACTCATGTACACTGCCTTTCATAAGTTTGGGGTCACCCAGACAATTTTGTGTTTTCCATTAAGACTCAATATATTTATCAAATGAGTTCCAAAATGAATAGAAAATATAGTCAAGACATTGACAAGGTTAGACATTTATTGTCTTGTAGTGTTATTTGAAATGACTCTGCATGGTTACCGTGTTTACATCCCACGATTTTGGAATAAAATAGCTTTGGGTCCGGGTTAGGTAATCTGATTCTTTAATATGATGAGGATGCGTTTTTCAGTCGGAGTCTGAGATTAAACCAATTAAAGGCGTCATTGAGTTTAGGAAAATATTTATTTCTTTTAAATCTTTTCTGTTTCTTAAATTTAAGTCACATCAGAGACTTTTTAATCTTTTCTGTCTCCATAACTTATACTCTCATTTTTATTATTATATGTTTTATTTTTGCTGCACATGTACACTGGACGTGCACGGCTCTGTGATAAGTGATGCGACGGAGCTGAACTTGTTGAAATTCGTTATGAGTCAAGGAGGCTTTTATTCTCCTGAGTCAGTCGTCTGCTGCTGCGTTCCCGTTGACACTTAAAGAAACAACAACCCTCCTCCTCCTCCTCCTCCTCTTCCTCTTCATCTTCCTCTTCCTCTTCCTCTTCCTCTTCCCCCCTGGTCGGGCATTTGATTAACTGTTTGTATTTTGGGAGTTCCTGAGATAAGTTTCCCTTATTAAAGTCCCCAAGAACAATAACGGGGGAATACTAGTTCTCTCTCCTTCTCTCCACTCCCAGTATCTGCTCAGTTGCCGTTGAGCCACGCGCACGTCAGCTTGTTGGGGGATATAAACTCCAGCCAGGATAAAAGAGGTGAATTCACGGGGAGAGAAGAACGGTCTGCAGGTGATGACCGCAGCACCTTTGATCAGTAAATCCACTAAATCCAAGGAAGAGGCGAGGAAGTTGGGACATAAATCGGATGGTGTTGTGGCCCTAATGGTAAGAAGCTCGTCCATCGTGAAAGTAATCTGAGTAGGGTCGCAGTAAACAGAAATAATTACTAAAAACAAACGCAGAAGTGCGCACCAACACGCTGAAGCAGCCTTTCGTGGCGCCATCTTTGTATTTATCGCCAGGAAGCAGACTTGAAGATGCCCTTCATGAGAAAGCGCTTGCCCAAAAGCAGCACCAGGAGGACAGAGAGGCTTGCAGCAGACTTGAGAGCAAGTGAAGAAGGTGGAAGTCTGGTTCTTGCCAGTAAATAATAAATTAGAGAGGCTAAAGAAAGCCCCAGCGGATGGAGAGGCACTGATGTATGACAAGGAAACCCTAAGCCTGCAGAACAATTATATCACGGCTAAATTAGAGGCCATGGAAGCAAAATTTAAAGAAACTATGTCACAGAAAGATAATATTTTCTTTAAGAATCAAGTCATCATTGTGGAGGTCCGACATTCGGTCGATAAGTTAACAGCAAATCTGGCAAACAATGAAAGAAAAAA
Organism: Pleuronectes platessa; assembly: GCF_947347685.1. Lineage (NCBI taxonomy): Eukaryota > Metazoa > Chordata > Actinopteri > Pleuronectiformes > Pleuronectidae > Pleuronectes > Pleuronectes platessa. The sequence continues at coordinate 11,589,972 of NC_070649.1, read as the reverse complement.
TGCCCTAATTAAAGATGCCCTAATCCAGCAGCAGAAGGATGCAGACAAACTAGACAATCTGACCCATGAAAACCAACAGTTGGCTTCTGAGAGCAAGAGGCTACAAGGTGAACTGGAGGATGCTCAAAGAGAGATGCAGGTTGCTGGTGATGCCGCCTTATCGGAGCAATTGGTGTAAAGATATAAACTAGACTCTCTGACTCGTGAAAATCAACAAGTTGCCTCTGTGAACAAAAAGCTACGTAGTGAACTTGTCGATGCTGTACGTGAGAGACATGTGGCCGACATCTCCAAGCAGCGTGATCTGGACGATCTGATTGAGGAACATCATCACCTGGCTTCCAAGAGCAAGAGGGTACAAGGTGAACTTGAGGAGACTCAAAATGATATACGCCTTGCTCGTGAAGCTGCCATGATCAAGCGCCAGGACTACACAGCTAAACTGGACAATGTGGAGATGGAGAATACACAAGTCTCTGAGAACAAAAGGCTACAAGCTGAACAGAAGGATGCTGTACAGCAGCACCAGGAAGACAGAGAAGCTTGCAGCAGACTTGAGGAACAAGTGAAGAAGGAGAAAGCCAGGTTCTTGCAACTAAATAAGAAATTGGCGAGGCTTAAGAGAGTCCCAGCAGATAGAGAGTCACTAATGTATGACAAGGAAACACTAAGCCTGCAGAACAATGATATCACTGGTAAATTCAAGGCCATGGAAGAAAAATATAAAGAAACTATGTCGCAGAAAGATGATATTATCTTTAAAAATCAAGCCATCATTTATGAAAACCAACAGCTGGCTTCTGAGAACAAGAGGCTAGAAGGTAAACTTGAGGATCAAGCGAAGAAGGAGAAATCCCAGTTGTTGCGATTATATCCGAAATTACAGAGGCTAAACAGAGGCCCAGAAGCCACAGAGGAACCGATGTATGACAAGAAAACATGCAGGATGGAGAACAAGTAGATCACGTGTAAGTTAGAGGCCATGGAGGCCAGATATGAACTATTAGTTCAAAGAGACAGAGCCCACTCTCGGCGGAATTAAGAACTCCTGGCCCAGAAAGATGATGTCCTCTTGAAGAATCAAGCCATCAAGCTCCGATATATAGTCGATGAGCTCAGGACACAACAGTCAGGGAGCAAGATGAAACAGGCCCAGCTCGAAGACACCCTACGTCAGGAGCAGATACAAAGGGCCGTCTTGGAGTAGAGAATTAGTAGCACTGCCTCTCTTGAAAAACTAAAAATGAAAACCATTCATTTGGCCTATGCTTTTAAAACAGAAAGGGCCAAAAGTAAGAAATACAGTTTTGAGCTCACACAAGCCAAGATCAATCAAGTAAAACTGTAGGAGCGGCAGCATTTGAGTCAATCCCTCCACAACCTCTGACAACCTGCACAAGAAACATGGAGACTTTCATTCTACTTCCTGTGAGATGCTTCAAAATCTCTGCACCCGAACAGCAGGCGCAGCCGGGGACGGCCAGAAGTCTGTTGATCTTATTGTCCCCATCAACATCAGAACACCAGAAAGTCTACACATCTTCTGCCGCAGACTGTAAACACAACTCTTCTGACTACACCTTGGTTCGGCGTAATCCCAATTCAATCCATGGCCCTGTGGTGGTTGGAATCTTCCCCTACGAATTGGGACTGCCCTTCAGGAAACCTCCAACGTCAGTAGTGGTCGTTGTAAACAGACGAGTCAAAAGTTTTGCCGGGGATGTCATTGTAATAAAAATGTTTGTGATCTTATATAAACGAATGATATGGTTTGAAGTTACTAAAGTGACAAATTAAAAAAATCCAAATGAAATCTTTGCAAATGCAGTTGAATCAAATACATTTGAAACAGAAAAGCTTGGCTGCTCTGCCTTATTTCACGTATGAATCAACAGGTCAGCGCTTCAGGCTGCTAGCAGAGCTCTGTAGACAACGTGCTTTGTTATTAGCGGAGCAGTTAGGTTCAGTTCCTTGCTGCTATATGCTGGTTCATTAAGTGCATCATGAGGCTTCCACGAGGGCTGGTGCGATGTGACAATACGGTATTATTGCCTTTTTTAATTAACTTGTCTTCCATATCATGACTGACAACAGAATCTCCCTGTTGTGTGGATCAATAAACTTTTATCTAATCGTGTCTTATCTTGAATTAATTTCTGATCACCTGAAAGACATCGCTTTGAAAACACATTTCAGCCACGTCACACCTACTCCATGTTTGATTCTAAAGCTTTAAAGCTTTTCATGATTATATTTTAGATCTTACAAAACTGAATGAGCTTTTAACTCCTTGACCTCCGTCATGACTCGATAAAAATGCATTCTCACTACTGATGAAGAAAACCTGATATTTACTCTTTAAACAATAAATCCAGGTCTGAATCCGGGTTACAGACTGGTAGGAATCTGATAAAGCTGGGTTAATACCAAAAATATCGCTGTATTGAAGTCGGAGAAGCGATGGTTTGAAGCATCAATCAACTAACTTATTGTCAAAATAAACAATTTGTTTGAGAGAATAGTCACAAAATTGCATAATAGACTGAATAATATGGATTCTTTTTTTGATATATATGAGTAAAATATGGCCAATACGATATATTTGTTTCAAAAAAGGCAAAGATTCCGAAGATGAAAGTGTTCAGTCACAAATTAACTTTATTTTAAATAAATATTCACGAAATACAAGTCACATACATGCAAAGACATTTAAGTTAAATCAACAATATAAATAAAAATTCAATTAATACAAATATATAATTAAATTATATCCGAGTATCCGTTCCAGATGCTGTTTTCCGTTACAACAGTCTACAAGGAAACTTATGAGGGACATAAGATGAGATGAGCCCAGACCTAAGCCTTTAATTTCAGCTGCCAAATCGGTAAGCTTGGCTCCCACTGTTAGCAGACATGCTACATGCTCTGCTCATCGGAGTTGCTTGTAAGTGTCCAATTGACTTGCTTTCTAATAGAAGCCAATTTTTCTCCTTATAGTGAGAACTACGGTGGCCCTGAGAGCGCAACGAACAGCAACTTAAAAAAACACATGCAAGTTGACAAAACACAAGCAAAGTAAGAAAACATCTTCATCAATTTCACAACACAACACAACACAACACATTACAGAAACGCGCAGCAAATAGAGAAACGCCCTGCAAATAGACAAACGCGCAGCAAATAGAGAAACGTGCAGCAAATAGAGAAACGCGCAGTAAATAGAGAAACGCGCAGCAAGTAGAGGAGAAAACACAACGGAAGTGTTTCCAGAGGACAGCTAAAAGTGATGGACACTGCTGCCACAAAAACGTCCAATACACCATGCAAATTTCGGTTCCACACAGGGTTCGGAAGCATCGCCTTCAGCATGTCCACAAACATGCGGGCGTCGGCCATCTCTGCAATTTTATCTGCAGAGTTGGGATTGCTGATGGGTCGGGTCTAAAACACAAACATGTCCTCGGTTAGCTCCAGTACTGAATAAAAACCTCTCTAGGACATTCCGAGTGTTTTTCTTCTTATCTTAAAGGAACAAGCTCATGTTGAATGATCTTAAAGAAGACATACATGCAAGAGGCCGTCCAGGGAGGTGAACTTCCAAAACCTGTTCTCCATTGGCTGCTTCCCCGTCTCTTTGTGGTACTCCTCTGGTGTCTGTTCAGAAAGTGGTGGGGTTAGCAGAGTGCATCAGACTCGCACAAGCGTGTAGAGGGAACCAAGTATGTTACAGCAAGGCAGACACGAGATGGAGATAGAGATATTTGAATATAACAAGCGGTTTCAGGTCGGCACCTTGAGTTTCCAGACGGAGGTGGTGGAGTCGACGTTTCTCTTGAAGAATTGTGGAGTTTTACATCCATGGTTGAGCATGGTGTCGGGTAGCTGACCCTGAGTCTCCATGATGTATCTGATCTGAAAATACAACACAGCTTAAAATTCCACCACAGTCCAGGTGAAGTACTACTTATTTATCTTAATATTATGCACATATGTATATGTACCATTTCATATTCACCCAATCCAGGGTAGAGCAGGGCCCCGAGGTACATCGCAGCAGCAATGCAGTCCAGCGACCACATGTCTATGGCCTCTGTGAAGGGATGTCCCAGCATGATCTCTGGGGATCTGACAGAGGAGCAACAACCACGATCACATAAACCATGCAAAATATGTGGGTTGTTTTGAAGGACACCTCTTACTGCTACATTTGTGTGAATGGATAAAGACACGATGTTTTTATTCTCAGTTAAAATGTTTTTTTTGAGTTAATAATAAGCCATTAAGTTCCGTCATGGTTCCAGAAGCTCACCGGTATGGAAGGGTCTGAATGTGGGAACCCAATGTTGGGCCAGAGCCCAGCGGGGGGCCGCCAGACACTGGAGCCGAGAGGAACAAAGGGTTGTTAAACTTTGGGCGGGAAAACATCCTCCTGCAGGCTCAAGAATCTCCCCCTGGTGGTGGAGAAATGTCCTGGGGTTTTCCCAGAAACCCCCGCTCAGTTCCAAGCCCCGCCCACTCAGATCCATTTTTGACACTCAATTGGCTTAAAGCCAGCATCATCCTATGACCAACTCCTCAAGGAGGAGGACCTCTCAGGTAGAACAAAACCACTGAGACCCCAATAATCGCTGCCATTTTTACCCTGCTCTGAAGACAACACCAGGCCCCCTTCGGGGCCTCTCAGCTGATTCAGTTGCTAACGGGGGCAACCTTAACTTTTAGTTTATCAACCAGAGTTATTTTATTTCATTTCTTTTATTTCTTTATTCAGTCGACGTTTTTATTTTCAAAAGGACTTTTGTTATTTTAACTTGAAGAGGCCGCGCACAGGAACTCGCTCGCCGGTCGAGCATCACAGACTTTCTTTCCAAATCCACAGCGGCGTTACCGCTGTTCATCCCCTGCAGAAGCGCGAGATTCATTCCGCTGAGGAGCACGAGCTCCACATCCCTGAAGAAGAAGGACGGCGTTCATCCCGTCGAGGCAGCACGAGAAAATCCGCTGCTTGTCCGGTCCAGCGGCCGAAGACCGCTTGAGAGACCACGTGATTCACTGGCCCGACGCGCACGCACACCGCGAGGGTGGTACAGTAAGAGGCTTTATTGTCTGGGCAGATGTTAATATAATACGTAGCGTATTGTTTTAATAATTGAACGTATTTGTTTTGTATGAGACCGCCGAGTCTCTAGTGTTAGCGGCGATTCGCCACTTCCGGTTTCCGGTTACGGCCTTGTGCCACAGTTTTTAAGCGCCGTGAGCAGCGTCTCCAGCTCATTGTGACCGTTTGAACAACTTTAAAGAGACTTTACCGGTCAAACCTCAGCACACAACGCCACTTGGGTGCTGAGTGGTAAAGTAAATGTAACTTGTCTCTGACGGTGCTTTTAAGAGCTTTGCTCTGTCCTTGTATGCTCTCTCTCTCTCTCTCTCTCTCTCTCTCTCTCCTTCTAAACCGACCTATACACACATCCGATCTGTATTTAGAATACAGTTCATGTAACATAGTTAAATCTATATTCAGAGAGGCTGGACACATCTGGAAGCCATGCGGCCGAACGCCAAAGCAGAGACAAAGAATTCTCTTTGTCTGAAAATCCCTTGGTGTAATTCATGTGACGACCACCAGTGTGAGCTCCGGCCACATGGTGTCATTAACATAGACTCCATTTTGAATAACGCAAGTTAAACCACCATTTTGAGTCTATTATTGCCACGCCTCCTCTCTCCCTCTCCTCCCATTCTGGCTCTAAATTCATAACGGCTCCGCCATCTTGTTTTGTAGTCAATCCGCCGTTTTGAGAGTTTTTAGGCCTTGATTCCACGAATCATGATCGGCCGCCATCTTAGATGTGACGTCACCAAGTGACTGCGTCATCGCCACGCCCCCTTCTTTTTCTCTCTCTCTCTCGCTCTCTCACACACCCACACACACACACACAGACACACCCACACAGACACACATTGATAGACACAGACAGATACACACACAGATACACATAGATGAATACATGTGTTTTTCTAAATTGTGATAAGCGGCTGCTGTTGTTATCTTTGAAATATGGGAGTTTGTTAAAATGATGAATCATTAAATAACACTAACTTTATTTCACATGCATACACATAGACATACACACACACACAGAGAGACACTTTGACACAGACACACACACATACACATAGACAGACATACATAGGTAGACCGCCGGTTTTACAGGTATTTTCTGAATTGTGATAAGTGCTGCTGCTGTTGTTATCTTTGAAATATGGGAGTTTGTTAAAATGATGAATCATTGAATAACATTAACTTTATTTCCCCTTTTTAATAAATGCTTTTGTAATTAAAGTATCTGTAGTCTGTGATTATTTGTGCATATGTATGTGATTGCAGCTGGATTATGATTGCCTGTGCTCGAACTTAGTAGCCTTCACTGTTAATTAAATAATTATTAATATTAAATATTGAGATTATTGATTTGACATTTATCATTATGAGACTGATATTTATAGATTGTATCGTTGGTCCCTGTAACCAGGGTGGTGCCCCGCAACAATAAGCAATGATTACAGATTTGTATTATTCTTAATTGATAATTTTATTGTTTTCATTAATTATTTTAACTATTATTAATGGATAACCATATCATTTCTAATTAAATGTGTTACATTTCTTAATTAATAGCTTTATCATTTTTAATTATTTTTAAGAAATAATTGTTATTTTAATAATCATATTTCATGATTATTAATAATTAGCCAACGTCAATTCTACTCCTACTATTGCACAACATAAATGGTGCCCCGTGTGAGGGATTCTAACTCCAGCTGTATCATAATACTGTACAATAATCCAGATTCATTTTCCCCCAGAAATTAATTTTTGAAGAAAAAGATATTAATTAATTTTTTTTCCTTCCAAAACTTTTTTTTTTATCCCTCACAACATAAATGGATCCCCGTGTGAGGGCGGAACGCTTCACGCATGCAACATAAATGGTGCCGCTACTTGAGGCTATCTAACTCCAGCTGTATCATAATACTGTGTACAATGATCCAGAAATAATTTTGAAAATTATTTCTCTGCAAATAATTTTTTTTTTAATTTCTAAATTCCCCTGCACCTTTGCAACACAGGTATACTCGTGCCTTGCGTATCTGTGGTTGGCTGCAGAGTGCAATCGGTGGTTGTGTATTCGCGATGCACAATATTTATGATTAATTTCTTAAAGAGAAAAATAATTTTGGAAATTTATTTCTCTTTGAATTTTTTATTTGTAATCCCTTTGCACCTGTGCCAAACAGGTATACTATTGCCTTGTGTATCCGTGGTTGGCTGCTTATTGCATATTAGTGGTTGTGTCATCTCAATGCACAATAATTATAATTAATTTTCTTGAGAGAAAAATAATTTTGGAAATTTATTTCTCTTTTTGAATTTTCTTTATTCTTAATTCCCTTTGCTAAGCAGGCGTTGTGTATAGCTATGGTTGGTTGCTGACTACGTTTCAGTAGGTTAGTAATATTTTTATTGGAGAATTTCTGCATGCTTTGAATTTCAAGGAGACTAACTAGATTTGAGAGACTAGTTACGAGTAGACTAGTTGTTAACCAACTAGGTCTAAAGGATTGAGCCATCGAGCTATCCTACATAGCGCTACTATATAGACACAGAGTGAAGCTCACCTGTGCGTCTTGTGTAGTGTTTATTAAAATTTTGTCCGCTTTTATCTAAGCAAGCTTGAGCAGCCCACCAGGTGTTTGCGCACTCAGAAGATGAGTAGCATGGACCACACTGGGGCAAGGGCTCCCTCAAGGCCAGACGACCTGTCAGAGACAGTCGCCAGTCTGAGCAATTTTTATAGAAATGCTATAATTGAGTTTTTGTCCGCTTTTATCTAAGCAAGCTTGAGCAGCCCACCAGGTGTTTGCGCACTCAGAAGATGAGTAGCATGGACCACACTGGGGCAGGGCTCCCTCAAGACCAGACGACCTGTCAGAGACAGTCGCCAGTCTGATCAATTTTTCTAGTGATGAAGTGAGTGAGTTGAGTGAGTATGATTTAAGTACCTGCGATCGTAAGATTAAAGAACTGTCCATTCACCTGATCAACCCCACTGGCCCGCATCCAAAAATACCCCATGCTCTGGGTCAACTGACACTCCTTTACCAGCAGAGAGCCGAGCTGCAGGCCCAAGAACATGCGAAGGAGCTCCAGGCCATGCAAGCAGCATGTCAAGCGGAGCAGGAGAAAAACTCCCACCTGCGGCATATCATCGAGACCCGCACAGAACAGGACCAGGCGTTGCAGGAGCACGAAGCTCTGCACGCGAAGGTCAAAGGTCAGCAGAAAGGGGGGCACAGTCAAACAGAGCTGCCCCCCCTCGAGCTGATATCCCTGATGACAGGGCCAGGAGCTGACGTCATTCCCGGTGGAGCCAACGGAACAGAGACACTGGGAGAAAAGCTGCGAGCACAGCTACGCAACCCTCTTGCAGAGGAAGCTTTGCTCTGGAGAGCCAGACACACCCAGCAGTCGACCGCTCCAACCCCCTCAACTCCAAAGGGGGGGCTGGACTCAACCCCTAGACGTGCAGTGACCTGGGACCGCTATGAGGCACTCCAAATGCCTTTCCAGCGGACACACAGCATCCACTCCAGCCAGAAGGAACACATCCTGCACGGAGCCATGCTGATCCACACCACAACGACGGAAGGAATCCGTCCTGGAGGGCTGAAGGAGATTTCCCAGTCTGCCACTCAGGCAGGGGCGCACCATGACTCACGGTCGCGTCCTGGATGGTCCTCCACTCCCGGTGCAAGAGATGGTGGCCACAAAGATGAATACTGTGGCACACACAATTCAGAAGACCCTGATGACTCAGCACCCCCTCAAAGAGAGGAAATCTGCACCCGGCAGCTAGAGCCCCTTAAAAAAAAGACATTTATCGCTTCGACCCAGACAACCGAGGGTTCAACGAAGACGACACCGTGGTTCTGGCAGTTCAAATCCAACTAAATGTGGACCCGGCGCTGGAAGATGACTACTTTCCCCACGCCAAGATGAACCCCAGCAAAGAGAACCAGGAACAGCGACCCTTCCAACAGGGCGCCCCACAAAACCAAGGGGGTGAGGATTTCAACCAGCTCCACAAACAGTTTCGACCTCAGCACCTGAATCCCTCTCAACAGAGGAGTAGGGGCTGGAACAGACGGAAACCCTATCAGTACCAGGAGTATAGATGTGGTGACCGAAATCCAACACATGGGATGCATCCTGGGACAGAGGAGTAAATACGGAGATGTGTGGATGAAGCAATGAGAGACATTGTGCCACGTGTTCCTCCAGGCTCCACTGAGAGACCAGACACTGAACCCCGTTGGCGAAACTAGGAGCAGACGCCCTCCTTCTCCACTCCCAAAGATGACTTCAATGACGGGGAAGGACCAAGGCGCTGCCAGAAACCCCCTCTCACCTCCACATCTGAAAAGGGGGGGAAGAAATCCCAACTTTAAAACAAAAAAACGCTCAAACCACTCACTCCATCAATAGCTGCATGCTTTAGACCCTCTGTCAGTAAATTGTATAACGTAGTTCAGGTAGTGAACCTCCTTAGACCTCGTTGAGGATTTTGAAGTCGTTACCACTACGGTTGTGCAGCCCTCACGGGTACACTTGGCAATTCAGTCTTGGCAGTGAAATTCCAATATCTGTAGATCTGAAAACCTAGAAATAGGATTTATCATAAATTCACAGATTAGCGAACAACAGAACGTGACTCGCCGTTCTAAATGTTTTGGTTTGACAGGATAACACACATGTTTACCTCAAAACACCAGCACCTACTCAAACATTTTCTTCTGTTCGTGTTTCCACTTTTCTTTCATTTCACTCTTCACCGAAATTCATTGGTATTTTAACAATAACTGCCGATAAGCATTATGTGAAATTGAAAGTGTGTGCCGTGTTTTAGAATATATGTTATTTAGCCTGTCTGCCCAGACAATTACCTCTCTCTGTTTAGACTCATGCCTCGAAGACATTTATGCCTCTCTGCCTCATAATGAACTAACTTTCACTGCTTCAACTCCACTCAAGGATTACCTCTCATGGATTATCACTGGACTCTCGACCATAGTTTGCCCTGGAGACCGGGGTCACAGCCCACTCTCCAGACCAAAAGGGGGACTGTTGGGCCAGAGCCCAGCGGGGGGCCGCCAGACACTGGAGCCGAGAGGAACAAAGGGTTGTTAAACTTTGGGCGGGAAAACATCCTCCTGCAGGCTCAAGAATCTCCCCCTGGTGGTGGAGAAATGTCCTGGGGTTTTCCCAGAAACCCCCGCTCAGTTCCAAGCCCCGCCCACTCAGATCCATTTTTGACACTCAATTGGCTTAAAGCCAGCATCATCCTATGACCAACTCCTCAAGGAGGAGGACCTCTCAGGTAGAACAAAACCACTGAGACCCCAATAATCGCTGCCATTTTTACCCTGCTCTGAAGACAACACCAGGCCCCCTTCGGGGCCTCTCAGCTGATTCAGTTGCTAACGGGGGCAACCTTAACTTTTAGTTTATCAACCAGAGTTATTTTATTTCATTTCTTTTATTTCTTTATTCAGTCGACGTTTTTATTTTCAAAAGGACTTTTGTTATTTTAACTTGAAGAGGCCGCGCACAGGAACTCGCTCGCCGGTCGAGCATCACAGACTTTCTTTCCAAATCCACAGCGGCGTTACCGCTGTTCACCCCTGCAGAAGCGCGAGATTCATTCCGCTGAGGAGCACGAGCTCCACATCCCTGAAGAAGAAGGACGGCGTTCATCCCGTCGAGGCAGCACGAGAAAATCCGCTGCTTGTCCGGTCCAGCGGCCGAAGACCGCTTGAGAGACCACGTGATTCACTGGCCCGACGCGCACGCACACCGCGAGGGTGGTACAGTAAGAGGCTTTATTGTCTGGGCAGATGTTAATATAATACGTAGCGTATTGTTTTAATAATTGAACGTATTTGTTTTGTATGAGACCGCCGAGTCTCTAGTGTTAGCGGCGATTCGCCACTTCCGGTTTCCGGTTACGGCCTTGTGCCACAGTTTTTAAGCGCCGTGAGCAGCGTCTCCAGCTCATTGTGACCGTTTGAACAACTTTAAAGAGACTTTACCGGTCAAACCTCAGCACACAACGCCACTTGGGTGCTGAGTGGTAAAGTAAATGTAACTTGTCTCTGACGGTGCTTTTAAGAGCTTTGCTCTGTCCTTGTATGCTCTCTCTCTCTCTCTCTCTCTCTCTCTCTCTCCTTCTAAACCGACCTATACACACATCCGATCTGTATTTAGAATACAGTTCATGTAACATAGTTAAATCTATATTCAGAGAGGCTGGACACATCTGGAAGCCATGCGGCCGAACGCCAAAGCCGAGACAAAGAATTCTCTTTGTCTGAAAATCCCTTGGTGTAATTCATGTGACGACCACCAGTGTGAGCTCCGGCCACATGGTGTCATTAACATAGACTCCATTTTGAATAACGCAAGTTAAACCACCATTTTGAGTCTATTATTGCCACGCCTCCTCTCTCCCTCTCCTCCCATTCTGGCTCTAAATTCATAACGGCTCCGCCATCTTGTTTTGTAGTCAATCCGCCGTTTTGAGAGTTTTTAGGCCTTGATTCCACGAATCATGATCGGCCGCCATCTTAGATGTGACGTCACCAAGTGACTGCGTCATCGCCACGCCCCCTTCTTTTTCTCTCTCTCTCTCGCTCTCTCACACACCCACACACACACACACAGACACACCCACACAGACACACATTGATAGACACAGACAGATACACACACAGATACACATAGATGAATACATGTGTTTTTCTAAATTGTGATAAGCGGCTGCTGTTGTTATCTTTGAAATATGGGAGTTTGTTAAAATGATGAATCATTAAATAACACTAACTTTATTTCACATGCATACACATAGACATACACACACACACAGAGAGACACTTTGACACAGACACACACACATACACATAGACAGACATACATAGGTAGACCGCCGGTTTTACAGGTATTTTCTGAATTGTGATAAGTGCTGCTGCTGTTGTTATCTTTGAAATATGGGAGTTTGTTAAAATGATGAATCATTGAATAACATTAACTTTATTTCCCCTTTTTAATAAATGCTTTTGTAATTAAAGTATCTGTAGTCTGTGATTATTTGTGCATATGTATGTGATTGCAGCTGGATTATGATTGCCTGTGCTCGAACTTAGTACCCTTCACTGTTAATTAAATAATTATTAATATTAAATATTGAGATTATTGATTTGACATTTATCATTATGAGACTGATATTTATAGATTGTATCGTTGGTCCCTGTAACCAGGGTGGTGCCCCGCAACAATAAGCAATGATTACAGATTTGTATTATTCTTAATTGATAATTTTATTGTTTTCATTAATTATTTTAACTATTATTAATGGATAACCGTATCATTTCTAATTAAATGTGTTACATTTCTTAATTAATAGCTTTATCATTTTTAATTATTTTTAAGAAATAATTGTTATTTTAATAATCATATTTCATGATTATTAATAATTAGCCAACGTCAATTCTACTCCTACTATTGCACAACACCAACTTGGCAGCTGACACGTCAAACGCCAGTCCGAAGTCGATCACTTTGACCCTGAAGTGCTCCCGTAGCTGATCGACCAACATGACGTTGTCCAACTTGAGGTCTGCGTGGACAATCCCTGCAGCCTTCAGCTGGTTGAGCGCATGGGCAATCTGAAAAGTTCATTTCATAAAAATGTCAACAATGTTCCACCCGCATATATTTCCATACTGTTTGTTACTGCACAAAGGAAAACAGGAGGACACACATACCTGCTGGACAATTGGTCTAATCTCTATCAAGGAGAGAGGTCTGAAACATCGTTGCCTCATGAAATCAAGGAGACTTTTGTCCAGATGTTCAAACTCCAGGCAAATGTGTCCTCGGTCAAAGAATGACCACTGGACAAGGTAGAATGATTCCAACGATCTCAATTTCTTCAGAGCAGCCACCTGGAGATACATGGCAGGCCACAGGAACATTGTATTTCAGCTTGATGTAAACTTAAACAAGGAAGTATGTGAACATATGGATTTTAGATGGTATAATTCACACTGGGATCAGCGCACAGATTTGTTTCATACCCCTTGATTTACAACTTTTACATTACAGGCCCGCAGTTCAATAATTTTTATCGCCACAGTCTTGTTGTCGTCCAGTCTCTTGCACTTAACAACTTTTCCGAATGTGCCCTGTCCGAGAAAAGACTGCATCTCATAGTAAGAAGAGCTGGAGGTTAGCAGGCTTCCTGGAACCACCTGGTTGTCCTGAGCAGTTAGCGTGGCAGCCATGTTGCCTCAATTAATCTGTTAAAATGAAGAAAAATGCACAAAGTGTGTTGTAGGTTCGAGAGCAAAAGGTGAAATCTCGGGAATTCTGTCAAGCCTTGAAACCATGAACACTATTGTGAATGTTATAAAAGCTATGTTTTATCCTGAGTAGGTTGGTCTATTTGTAATAACAGGATTACACAGACAACAAACCGCTTTCCTTCAAGTCAAAAATCATAGGCAGGCAATGAGGGATGATGCAGATAAAAGTCTCAACTGAAACCTTTGAAGTCTTTCAAGCCTGGTAACCGTGGCAACTATTGTTGTTATGATTTATAAAAGTTATATTTTATCCTGCGTATATTGGTTTATTTGTAATAACAGAATTACACGAACAACTAAACTGATTTCCTTCAAAAACAACTAAACCTATTTCTTCCAAATTATAAATTATTATAATAAGGGATGATGCAGATACAAGGTTCAATTGTATTTTTTAAAGCCAGGACCCTGTTGCTCCTCCCCCTCCCCCCCCCCCCCCCCCCCCCCCCCTTCTCTCTCTCTCTCTTTCTTTCTCTCGCACTGCATGCTGGGAGTTTGGTAGTGTTGAGGGTGTGAGAATTTGTGTTTTCCCGCAAACTTCTATACTGTATTTCTAACTGTGTTTTTGTATAATTGTGTAGTTGTTAGTTGTTGTGTTGTTAGTGTGTCTGTGGTTGTTTGGCGGACCGTGAGCCGCTGTCCCTGTCTGTGAGACACGGAGTGAGGCTGGTACCGCAGCAGGACAGCCCGGTGCAGCAGGTGTTGTTGGCGGTTCGAGAGCAGGTGGAACACGGGAACATATCCTACAACTCACGGAGGAACGAAGCGGTGGTCGTGTTTCTGAGAGCGGCCTGGTGATCCGGGATCAGCTCGTCCAGGTGTGGAGATGTGGGTCACCAGCGGATCTCCTGTCCCCACAGCAGCCACAGCGGGCCGGGGGGAAGGAGGCTGTTCCTCCGGGGCTCGGCGAGGCAGGCGACTCCGCGCATGCTGTCGGTGCTGCCGGGGGCCCGGTGGTCGGCTCTGCTGGTTTCAGAGACTCGGTGGTTCGGTCGGCGGGGACCAGAGGCTCGTTGGCCGGTGTCATTGCTGCCGGTGGCTCTGTTGTAAAGTCCGCTGGGGATGGCGTTTCTAAAGATGGGTCCACTGGTGGTTGCAGCCCGGTTCTGTGGTTGTTAGCGGCCCGGTGCCCGGTGGCCCTCTAGTCGGGCTGCGGGTCTTCGTGGTCCGGTGCCCGGTGGCCCTGTGGTCGGGCTGCGGGTCTTGGTGGCCCGGTGCCCTGTGGCTCTCATCGGTCCTGCTGAACAGGGGCCTACTGGTTGTCATGGTGATGACGTGACTCTGACTCTGAAAGTGTGTCAAGTGTTTCTCAAACTGTTTCCTCTGGAGGAGATTAACATTTAGATGAAACCTTCGGTAAAAACAGTTAATGTGAAAGATCGGAAATTCGGTTTCATCAGTATCCATACACCCAATCAAGGCTCTGAGCGGGAAAGACTTCTACACATTTTTAAAGAAACATTCAGTGGTTATTGACCAAGAAGAATGTATTGTTGTGTGTGGAGACTGGAACTGCTGCACAGACTTTAATTTAGACTTTCAGTCATCTCTGTTTTTATCTGGTGAAAGGTTCACTGGTCCTTCATTTTTAGTGTTTTGTGTTTGTGTGTGTGTGTGTGTGTGTGTGTGTGTGTGTGTGTGTGTGTGTGTGTGTCATGTAGTTTTCCTTTGTAAAATATCTGATTGAATAAATAATAATTATTTAGATAATAAACTCTGACTGCAGTTCCAGTTATTTTTTGATTTTAATATTCACACAGAGTCATACACGGACTTAGAGCAACCCAAACCGGGAGACAACACTGACAGAGAGAGACAAAGTGAAACACTGACTGATGCAAACACAAATTTTACATTCACATAAATGAGGCCTCATACAGTAGTGAACACTCATTGTATGGTGTAAGTATCCCTTTACTCTCTATTTGTTTCCCTCCTACGCTCTGCCCTTTGACACTTCACACCCCTTATGTGTGTGTTATGTAGCTTATAGTGATTGTGTAATGCAGTTAGAGCTAAGCAAATGTTTTCCCACACGCGGCCCAAACAAATGTTTCTCCTCCTGAACACGTGTGCACAAGATGTGTGCGTGCGTGTGACAGTATGTTACACACTGGCACAGAATGTGGGCTGCTGTGATTGTGTTGGTGATGGGTAAATTGTGCAATAAGTGGTGGGACTGCACAGCAGAGAGAAAACTAGAGCCTGTAGCACGGACAGGGTGAGTTACAGCTCCGCTCCCAACTTACTTAAAATAGCATCTCATCATATTTCTATTCAGACATTTCGTAAACCATATTTTTGCCTGAAATATTGCTTTGTTTTGATATTTTTTCCCTCGTCAACAATAAGACTGCAAATGGTGATTAAGCGGAGCATTTTCTTTATTTTCATGTCAACTATAAATCTTTAGTTTTGTCCGGAAAAAAAACACTCCAGATCAACAATGTACTCACTTTTCAAGGACATAAAAAACATAAATCTTCACGTTTAAGAACCAGCAAATTGTTCAGAAAATTCATAGTCAAATAAAGTAGCTGATTATGTCTCATCAAATTCAAATAACTGGTCATTTCAGGCACAAGAAACAGGTTCCAGGGTCTCACAATGAAGACTGTAGATATACAGCATGTGTGTGAGAGTTTATATTAGCCTCAATGGGCACACACAAAGGTCTGTGGCGCCATGGCCCACTGAGAGACAAAGTGTGTGTGTGTGTGTGTGTGTGTGTGTGAGTGTGTGTGTGTGTGTGTGTGTGTGTGTGTGTGTGTGTGTGTGTGTGTGTGTGTGTGTGTGTGTCTTCTATGGGAAGGGGTCATCGGGAGCGCAGTTGAAGCTTGCGTCTAAGAACATGGCCAGAGTTCCCAGGGTGTTGATGATGACAAACAACCACAGGAAGAGACGGTCCACCACCAGAGCAATGAACTGCCAGTCACCTGTCATCTGCAGGAGAGCTCACACACACACACTCTTACTGTAAGCAGAGTCAGCATTACACTGTATAGTATGTAAGCAATGACACGTGACCATCACTGCGACCTGTTTGAACCACTGTGCTCACGGCCTGCAGAGAGACAGGCGTAGATAACAAGCTGCCTGACAGCCTCGGTCGTGTCATGACATGTCGTGCAAATTTCTCACCGTGGCATCCGTGTCCTGCCTCTTCAGCTGCTCGGTCATGTATGTCACTGCAGAAATGGCCGACTTCAGGTTGGGAGGGAGGATGAGACAGTAGCTGTCAGTGTTCGGGAGCCGCTGGAGCTGCACCGTGCTCTCACACCGAACAGACAGAAAGAAAGAGAGAACTTGGAGAGCGGCCGGCGAAGGAGTAGAAAGAGCCAGGAGACATTATTTAGTCCATAAATGCTATGTTAACATAACACACTACATCAATAGAACTAAATAACTCAAGATGGATTTAGGACCTTTTGGTAAGATTTTTCTCTCAATTATCAAGAATCAAGGATAAACTCAACCTCAAGTGAGAGTTGGGACCAGAGGTGAGGCCAAGTGAATACTGATTGGATCCTTGGATGGGTAGGGTGTCAGTAGCTTTATCTTATAAATAAACAATAAGGAAATTAAACTGATTGAATGATCATAATTTCAAACCTGACTAATTTTGGTCTTAAAATTATGGAATATTTATGGAAAAATAATGAAAATTATAACTGATATTGTTATGTTGTTGTCATAGCCAAAATCAAAAATGAAAAAAGTTCTAATCTACTGTCGTCGAAGACTAAGAAAGCCAGGAAAGGATCTGTAAATATAAATGTTTAACTCCAGACAATCCATATCGTCAAATGCCATAGAAAAACAATATGAAAATCATGAAATAAGACATGATTAAATACTTTTTTTAATGAAAGGTAAAAAAGTCAAGATTAGAAATATAGAAATGGGTAAATAAATTTGATCAAAACAAGATTAACAAGGGGAAATAATAGTCAAACAATAAAACAAACAAAACCAATACATTTAGACAAAAGTAATTCTTTTAAAATACATTTTAATGCATATCCAGACCATCAGGGGGAAGGTGACCTCAGTTTAAGACCCACGGGAGTGTAGCCAACCTCTCTGGACGTGGATGCATCAGGAAAATTGATGACTAAATGAAGAGACGGATAATACGAATGGTAACCAAAGAGTCCAGAACAACTTCCAAAGAGATTAGAGGTGAACTCCAAGGTCAAGGTCTATCAGTCTCAGATCGCACCATCCGTCGCTATTTGAGCCACAGTAGACTTCATGAAAGACGATCGTGGAGGACACCACTGTTGAAAGCAAATATAAAAAACGAGAATGGAAATTGCCAAAATGCATATTGAAAAGACACAAAGCTTCGGGGAGAATGTCCTTTGGACAGATGAGACAAAACTGGAGCTTTTTGGCAAGTCAAATCAGCTACATGTTTACAGACGCAAAAATTAGACATGCAAAGAAAAGAACACTGTACCTACTTTGAAACATAGAGGAGGCTCGGTTATGTTCTGGGGTTGCTATGCTGCATCTGGCACAGGGTGTCTTGAATATGTGCAGGGTACAATGCAATATCAAGACTATCAAGGCATTATGGAGCAAAATGTACTGCCCAGTGTCAGAAAGCTTGGTCTCAGTTGCAGGTCATGAGTCCTCCAACAGGATAATTACCCAAAACACAAAAATAAAAACACCCAAGAATGACTAAGAGCAAAACATTGGACTATTCTGATGTGGCCATCTATGAGCCCTGATCCAAATCCTATTGAACATCTGTGAAAGGAGCTGAAACATGCAGTCTGGAGAAGACAACCTTCAAACCTGAGACAGCTGGAGCAGTTTGCTCATGAGGAGTGGGCCAAAATACCTGTTGACAGTTGCAGAAGTCTCATTGAGAGTTACAGAAACCGCTTGATTGCATTGACTGCCTCAAAAGGTTGTGCAACAAAATATTAAGTTAAGGGTACCATCATTTTTGTCCAGGCCATTTTCATTAGTTTTTCTAAATAATTCTGTTGAACCACAATTCAAAGGCAATATCTGATTTTCATTAGTTATCTTCAGTACATTTTTATTTATTATTACTTTTGTCAGTTTCAAGTTATTTCAGTGACCATTGTGGGTTTTTCTTTGGAAGGGTACCAACAATTTTGTCCATGTGTGTGTATATATATATGTATATTATCCATGCTGCTGTACAGCATGAGTCAACTGATAAGCATATTATATCATCTTATCGATGCTTTAAAGTATAAATGTGTTAATTTTTATTGAATGCTCTATCAGTATTATACTATTATACTCTATCTAAGTATTATGTCAAAAAAAAAATTTAAACATAATGTACTAAAATAACAAAAATAATGTATTTGTTTAACAGACTTTTAAACTTTTAATCCAACTTTACCTTTAGATTTAGATTTCAAAAACAGTTGTATGGTGCTTTAAAATAAAATGTCCGGAGTTTCTTCCTGGACATCGTCAAAAATCCTCTTTTGTGAATTGTTGTTTTTGCTTCATGGAAGAGAAGAGCGCTGCACAAATGCTGCAAAAGCCAGTGGATCAAAGTGGTACTAATAAGGCAGGCATCTATGCAAGTGCCCTATGTTATTGCACTTATTTACCTTAATCAGGATAAGAAATAAAATAAAAAGATGATAAATATGATAATTATATTAACTATAATATATGAATAAGAAAATCTGAGTAGTCTAAAGTATTTTCTCTTGTTTACTGTTATTACTATTCAACAAATTACGATTTGGTCAAAATCACCTATCATCAGATACATGAGCAAGCATCACAGAAATCCGATATATGTAGATTATGCATATACATTGAAATAATGTACGCTGTGGTTTAATGCTTTATAAATAATGAATTTAATTTATAGTCATGCATGAAGGGAACGATTTCAAAATATGTGATTCTAAGAATGACAGTGATTGCAACTTTCCAAACTTGGTCGTCCTCCATCCAGATGGTCGGCTGGTGGATCCTCAGTCTTCCCCATCTGCACTCCGAAGAGTATCATCTCATAAATGATGAATGCACTAATTGTAAGTTGCTTTAGACAAAATCCACCAAAGGACATGTAATGTAATGCTGCTTGTTACATTTTAGAAACAGTGGAAACATTTAAACATGCTTTCAGGACACTGGTGCAGAGGTGCACTCTTTAACCAGAGGTGTAAAAAGTACTGAAATATTGTACTCAAGTAAAAGTACCTTTATTTTGATCACATTTTACTCAAGTACAAGTAAAAGTACCCATCTAAAAATCTACTCAAGTAAAAGTAAAAAGTACTTTAAGTAAAAGTTACTTAGTTACTTCCAACAACTTGATGGGTGCCGCTCCTATTCAGTGCAAAAAAGGACAAGGGGTCATAAATCCAATCCAAAAACAGTTATTTTTAATTAAAGGAGAATCTTTACAAATATAAGTGCAATGACATTAAACATGTCAAACATTAAACATTTAACGTGTCCACACAACATTTAAGAACTTTTTGGACGACATGTCAAGACATGAACTACATGACAGCTAAAATAAAAAGTTAAAATGCAGCTGTCCCACTGTATATTTAAACTTTTGGTTAAACTTTGGTCCACCTTTAGAGCACTAGTCTACAAACTTCTTGTTGAGTTAGAGCAGCAGCTGTTTTTCAAGGTGAGTAGAGCTCACCCGGGCTCCTGCAGTGAACAGAAGCCAGCACAAGCGGCAGAGGCAGAAAGGCCAGTATTGAGTTTCAGGCAGTGTTGTGCAGGAACGAGTTCAAAAGAACGCGTTCATTGAACACGTTAATTTTTATAAGAACGTTGAACTGAACGAAACTTAATGACAAATATTGAATTTGAACGGTGAACACGTTCATATTATCTGAGGTCTAGCTGAAACGGTACGGAATGTTTCCTTCTCCTGAGACGCCGTCTAAATCGAGTGCTTGCACCATGTCGTTAGGATCGTTGTTGTGTTTATTTGAAAAGAAATGCAGTCTTGGGGGGGGGCCGCCAGGAGTGAAGCTTGCTTAGAGCGCCAAATGTGCTAGGGCCGGCCCTGTGTAATGCAGTGATTCTCAAACTGCGCAGAGGCATAACATGTGCGCTCGTGACCGGGAGGGGAAAATGCGAGGCGGAACTTATATTCTAGCCGAACTATGGTTTTGACGTCCGCATGTCCTTAATGGTGGAGCAGTAAACAGACATCCCGCGGCTCTTCAGCCGCTCTGCAGTGGTTTCCTGTGCAGTGTTCTGCATGTCGCGCATATTTTTCACGAACAGTGAACTTTACGATCAGTTTTCATATGTTGAACGTGCACCTGAGGGAACCTCGTCCACTCTATGCCGCATCTACCACTGCAGTGAGAATTGCCTTGCGCCTTGAACTGTTGTTTTTTTTACTCAGTAACGGATGTAATTGCCAATGTAGCGAAGTACAATACTTCAGTCAAAATCTACTTAAGTAAAAGTAAAATTACCAATTTGAAAAGCTACTAAAAAAATTACAAAGTACACAAAAAAAATACTCAATTACAGTAACGTAGGTAAATGTAATTCGTTACTTTACACCTCTGATAAAGATGGACGACATGACAGCTCCTCAACAGTGAAGCAGAATCCTCTTGACTTCTAGGTCGTTGTGTTCACACTGATGTGTGTTCAAGTGTGTTGATAAATTTGGTTTTAATTAGTTATTTGATGATATAGAAACTTTGTGAAAAGTCATGATTGACAGATGAGACTGAAAGTGAAGAATCTGTTGTTACCATAGTCGTGATTGAAAACCTTGTTGATGAGTCCCTGGCACCACTGCTACAGGACACTGGTCATCTATTTATTAAAAGTTTATTAATAAGATAAGATGATAAGATGAACAGTTCTCGGGACATATGAGACACAGAAAGACAGAGACTTCTGGAATTAATATACAAGTGCTGGAGGCTCATGTCTGGATCTGGATCTGTTTCACCGTCGGACGTTGTGGTTTGTGTGAGTTCAGTTTCTGTGGTAAATACTCCAGCACTCACTGGGCTTACTAGCAGGATATGAAATAACCACTGCTGATATCCTGGTGATTAATTTTCATGTAAATCAAGCCTCTACTGTTCACTTTATTAATTACGGCATTGTCGTGTCATTTGTAGAGTCGATTAGTTTTGTATTGATAAGTAATTTATTTGTACACAGAGAATATTTTGATTGTGCACGTTCGTGTCCCAAATATAATATTTCATAACATTTGCTGCCAGTGGTCGGGGACATTTCTTTAAACTTGTCACAATCGTATCTACATGATCTGAATGAGATGTGTCATATTGAACGTGATGTATGTAACAGGAGGAGAGAGGTGTGCATGTGTGAAGCCTGGTTTAGTGAAGTCAATGCACTGATATCATTCTGTCCACGCAGAGAGCTGTGGAGAAGATAAACGTCCCCGACCAGCAGGTCAACAGTGGTCGTCCTCTTTTCCCTCAGCGTTGATGGACACAACGCAGAGTCCAGGGACAGTGGGGTCGGGAACTGGATCCACACAGACTGGTTCGTCTCTGGAGATGTGGACCAGCAGCAGCTTGGTCCCAAGAGGCTGCTTCACGTCACAGTCTGTTCATTTTCTTTCTGTTATTGCATTGAATGGAAATGGGAACAGGGTTGGTGTTCACATGTGAACCGATACCAGTAACAACAACAGAACCTGTGAACCCAGTCAATGTGTGGAGAGCTGGAAGAGATGGCGGCGCTCAGTGTGGCTTGATTTTACATTCACTGTTTAACATGTTCAACTGAAACAGTGTTGTATCAGATGTTGGAGATGAAAAATGAATGAGGACCAAGTTCCAGCTGATAGTATCAACTTCTCTGTCTGAAGGTGAGTTAACCAGTACTCCACTCCGAGGTGGAGATGAATCCACTGCGTCTCTGTTCCACTTGCAGACCTGCACAGGCAGATAACATCTCAGGCTTTACAGAAGAGAAACAGAACAGATGGAGGGGAACGTGAAGGAAGAGACCTGATTGGACTGCTCTGAGCACAAGCTACAGGGTTTCCCCCAGTGCTTTATAGGGCCTGGCGGGCCGCCAGGCTTTTCTCCCCCCCCCCGCCAGGCTAAGCGTCGCTTGTTTATTTATTAAAAAAAATATATATATGTTATGCACCAAAAACATGACACCAAAGATGGCATTGTGCTTTTAACCGCATCTGGTGATACGGTTGAAACCACAATGGCGACGTCTTATGGTCAGTATGTGAACCCATAAGGTAAGAGGTCAGGTGTATTTTCCATCACCTGAACCTCCAAAACCACGACCTGTCGCTACCACGCAACAACTTTCGCAACAACTTTCACGCGACATGTCACGGAGAAAGGGTCAAAAAACCTTGGACTCCTTCTTTTTCCGGTGTCGGGGAAGCACTGGAGGAGACGATGAGGCCGCTCGTTCACCCCCAGGCCAAGCGGAGAGCATCGCCAGCGAGCCGACCGAGCCGCGGCTCAATGATGAGGCAGAGCCAGAGCTAGTTAGCGCGGATGTTAGCGCGTCGGATGTTAGCATTTCGGATATTAGCACGTCGGATGTTAGCGCGTCGGAGCAGCCTGCTGCGAGCCGCGATGGGAAACATCGAAGTAGCGGATTTAACCCAAAATTAAACCCAAAGACTTCAGGAACAGGCTGCGGGGGAAAAGCCTAACTGCCTGCCTCCGTATAAAAATAAATGGTCCCTCTGTGGCTGATCTTAACAGTCTGAACAGTAAGGCTCTGGAGGAGTTCTTTCAGAAGCCGAGACGGATCACTTGCAAGAAGTAAAAGGGGTCACACAGCATACCTCTTCAGGCCCAGAGTTCCCTGTTCCCCCTTGGCCATGTTTGCACTTTTTTATTTATGTTAATTTATTTTACTTTTAAATGTGACCAGAAATGGCTTGTTTTTTTAGATTCACTTAGATTTTACTTGAAAACAAACTGATTATATTTATTTTTATTTTATTTATTATTTTTTGTGTTTGTAAACTGTATTATGTAATATTAATAAGTATTCCTGTCAACTTTTAACATTTTTTTTTAACAAAAACTCTGTCGGCCGCCGGTCAGCCGCCGGTCGGCTTCTCTAGCGGCCTTACCACCATGCTTAGCAAGTTTTCTGGGAGAAACCCTGCACAAGAACCAGTTCACACACTGGAATTAAAGGTGGGCGGCTCCCTGCCTCCAGTGACTGCTTGAGACTGTGAACCTGGAAAGATGGACTCATTTTCAAATCTCTGCTGAACCAAACCTCTAAATCACCACATCGTCTTCCATTAGGAGACGTCCCCTGTCCTCTCCTGTCCCTCAGCTGTCTCACACACACAGTTTAGTTTTTAATTACTGTCAACTCAGCATCTTTGTGTTTTTGACAGCCTCTCAGATTACTAAGAAATCAATCAGTTCTCTTAAGCTCAACCATTAGATGGATTATTGATTATTCAATTGATACAAAATTACTTTTTTATTATATGATTTTAAATGATAATTTGATCATTTAATTAATCAAAAGATGTAAAAACAAAAAACACTTACTCATCTTCTTGAATGTGAAGATTTCCAATGTTCCTATTTGAAATAATTGTAAATATTGATTATTGATTGTGAGCATTTTAAATTGATTAATCAATTCAGATATTTCTTTGGACTATTTGTTAAACTGAAGAGTCGAGTGTCAGATGCATTAACGTTTAGGAGCAGTCGAAATCCATTTTGAATATGAGTTTATTACCACTGATGCACACAGCTAACAAGTGAACACAATACAAATTTACATACTACAAGTAGATTATATATATATATATATACACTACCGTTCAAAAGTTTGGGGTCACTTAGAAATTGCACACTTATTATTCAAAGAAAAGCACTGTTTTTTTCAATGAAGATAACATTAAATTATTCAGAAATACACTCTGTACATTGTTAATGTGGTAAATGACTATTCTAGGTGGAACTGCTGTTTTTCAATGTACATAGAAAAACCTATCTACATAGGTGTATAGAGCCCCATTTCCAGCAACTATCGCTCCAGTGTTCTAATGGTACATTGTGTTTGCTAATCGCCTTAGAAGACTAATGTATGATTAGAAAACCTTTGAAAACCCTCGTGCAGTTATGTGAACAGAGCTGAAAACTGTTTAGCTGGTGAGAGAAGCTATAAAGCTGGCCGGAAAAAATTACTTTCATGTGAAACCAGCCAGTCTATTCTTGTTCTTAGAAAATAAGGCTATTCAATGCGAGAAATTGCGAAGAAACTGAACATTTTCTACAACAGTGTGTACAACTCCATTCAGAGAACAGCACAAACGGGCTCTAACCAGAAAGAGAAGTGGGAGGCCCCGGTGCACAACTCAGCAAGAAGACAAGTATATTAGAGTCTCTAGTTTGAGAAATAGACACCTCAGAGGCCCTCAACTGGCAGCTTCTTTAAATTGTACCCACAAAACGCCACTGTCAACGTCTACAGTGAAGAGGCGACTCCGGGATGCTGGCCTTCTAGGCAGACGGGCAAAGAAAAAGCCATATCTGAGACTGGCCGATAAAAAGAAAAGATTGATATGGTCAAGGAACACAGACATTGGACAGAGGAAGATTGGAACAAAATGTTATGGACAGAAAAATCAAAGTTTGAGGTGTTTGGATCAAACAGAAGCACATTTGTGAGATGCAGAACAGGTGAAAAGATGCTGGAAGAGTACTGACGCCATCTGTCAAGCATGGTGGAGGTCATGTGATGGTCTGTGTCTGCTTTGGTGCTGGTAAAGTGGGAGATTTGTACAAGGTAAAAGGGATTTTAAATAAGAAAGGCTATCACTCCATTTTGCAACGCCATGCCATACCCAGTGGACAGCGCTTGATTGGAGCCAATTTCCTCCTACAACAGGACAAGGGCCTAAAGCACACCTCCAAATTATAAAATAACTATTTGGGGAAGAAGCAGGCAGCTGGAAAGCTGTCTGTAATGGAGTGGCCAGCGCAGTCACCAGATCTCAACCCCATTGAGCTGTTGTGGGAGCAGCTTTGACTGTATGGTATGCAAGAAGTGCCCATCAAGCCAATCCAACTTGTGGGAGGGGCTTCAGGAAGCGTGGGGTGAAATTTCTACAGATTACCTCAACAAATTAACAGCTAGAATGCCAAAGGTCTGCAATGCTGTAACTGCTACAAATGGAGCATTCTTTGACGAAAGCAAAGTTTAAAGAACAAAATGTATATTTCAAATAAAAATACAAGGTTAGACAATAAATGTCTAACCTTGTCAATGTCTTGACTGTATTTACTATTCATTTTGGAACTCATTTGATAAATATTGTGATTTTTAATGGAAAATACAAAATTGTCTGGGTGACCCCAAACTTATGGACGGTAGTGTACAGCAGTGAAAGTTGGTGCCAGTGTGTGGGCCACTCTAATAGTTTACTTTGAAAGGATGATTTTTACAGTATTAAGGGTTTTTATTATTATTTTCGATATTGTTTCCGTCCGGAAAGCTAAGTACCTTAATGCAAAATGTGTATATTTAATGTTGATATTGTGTAAATAAAGTATTAGGAGTATTATTTGATGTTATGTTGTTATTTTATATAAAGTAAAAAAAATTGATTCAGCAAGCAAGAAAACATAGAAATCGACACCAAGATCATTCAAATCCAACAAGTACATGCATATCTTTGAGCAAAACCATTTTCGGGGTCCATCTTTAAAAATAGCGTCCATCTTGGATTTTTGAATGGCACGTCAGGCAGATTTTTTAAGTAGACCCTTGGGAACCACCATGCCAAATTTGGTGCTTGTATCACATTTTGCACAAATGTTCTATTATCTGCCCCACTATAAGGTGATAAGTTAGAAAGCATTGAAGCTCCTTTCCTTATCATTCAGATTTCGGACAGCTCTTATAATGGCGGCCACTGAAATCCTTCAGGTCACTTCTCTCTCAAACTTCCTGTGAAAAATTGTCTCACAAACGGGCGGCTGTGGCTAATGGGTATAGCGGTCGTCCTGAAGTGTCCTTGGGCAAGATGCATAACCCTGAATTATCCCTCATATAACGACAAAGTGCTGCTAATAGATGCACTGTATGAATGGGTGAATGTAAAACTGTACTGTAAAGAGCTTTGAGTGGTCATCAAGATTAGAAAAGCTCTATATAAATACAAAACCATTTACTATTTACAGCCATGGTCACATGTCCCTCCACATTGTAACCGTCTCTTCGGTCACATATTTAATCATTTGAACTGGTTAAGAACATACATATACATACTGTGCAAGGTAAACATTTAAAGACCGGTTAAGGGGGATTCAAAATTCTCTATTAATATGTATAATAGTGAACTATTAATATGTATAATATGAGTAGTTGCTGACTAATCCGAATAAATCTTTTGTTACAAACGATGCAACTTAAATCTTTAAGAGCAAGTAAATTCATTCTCTCGTGTTTGACTAGTCATGTGCAGTTAGATTACCCATTAGTCTAAATATTTTACCACACTAGGAGCAAGTAAATGGTTTCTCTCCTGTATGAATCTTCATATGTCCAGTTAGATGGCTCTTTTGTCTAAATGTTTTACCACACAAAGAGCAACTAAATGCTTTCTCTCCTGTATGAATCCTCATATGTAAAGTTAGACTGTCCTTTGTGCTAAATCTTTTATCACACTCAGAGCAACTAAATGGTTTCTCTCCTGTATGAATCCTCATATGTAAAGTTAGATTGCCCTTTGTATTAAATCTTTTATCACACTCAGAGCAACAAAATGGTTTCTCTCCTGTATGAATCCTCATATGTAAAGTTAGAGAACCATTGTGGCTAAATCTTTTACCACACACAAAGCAACTAAATGGTTTTTCTCCTGTATGAATCCTCATATGTACAGTGAGATGGTCCTTTCTTCTAAATGTTTGACCACATTCAGACCAACTAAATGGTTTCTCTCTTGTATGAATCCTCATATGTACAGTTAGATCCCCCTTTTGTCTAAATGTTTGACCACACTCAGAGCAACTAAATGGTTTCTCTCTTGTATGAATCCTCATATGTACAGTTAGATCCCCCTTTTGTCTAAATGTTTTACCACACTCAGAGCAGCTAAATGCTTTCTTAGCAGTTTTACATTTCATATCACTTAGAGGCTGTTTGTTATTTTTTGTATTTAAACCAGACTGAGGTTCCTTGGTCTGCATCCAATCATCTTCACTGTCTACAGTCTTGTCCTCAGTACATTGTTGTAAATGTCCATCAGGACCTGAGGTCCTGGCTGGTTGTTGTCCTCCACAATCTGCTCTGTTCTCCTCAGTCTGACTCTGATGAAGCTGTGACAACTGAGGTTTCTCTTCATCTTCTTCACTCTTCACAGTGACAGCAGTCACTGTGAACTTGATATCAGCCTGCTCAAGTTGAAGCTGCTCCCCGTCCTGATTGGTCCACGGCTCCTCCTGTTCCTCTTTAATGTGGGGGGGCTCTGGGTCCTCCTGGTCCACAAGGGGGCTCCACTGCTGCTGCTCAGGGAGAACCTCTTCTTTATTCACCATCAGCTGCTGTACGTCGGCAGGACACACTGAAACACAAATAGACACGTTTAAAGTTTCAGAGTATCCTGAAGTGTTTTAAAAACTTGTGTTGTGTCGTTTAATGTCGACTGTTATTATTTTTGAATGATCACACTCAGGAAGCACAGATATTGAGGTGGTTCATAGTTGGTCTTAAGATGCAGCTTGTTAAGTTAGCTGGGTTAAACCAAGTGTTTCCAGGATAATTATATTTTGAGGCCAAATAAACAATCTACGACACGAGCAGAGCAGAGCGAGTAGAGGTTAGTTAGTTGGTTAAACTGTTTTCAGAAATGACCTGTGGGTAAAAACCATAGAATTGTCTCCAGAGAATCTCCAGGGTTTCTGTTTCACACATGAACAACACAGCAGAAGGTTTTCTGCACAGACACGTTCACAACAGTAGTGTGGGAGTTTTTTAGATGGTGACCAAACAACATCTTTCTCTGTAAACACTGCAAATCCAAAATGATCACAGCAGCACAACCTTGATGCACGAGTACTTGAAGCTGAAGCATCATAGGGAGATTTCTAAAGATGACAGTTGGAGCGAGACAGAACCGCAAGTTTTACTTTTTGTCCTGTAACAAGATTAATATGTTACGATTATCAACACGTGTAATGGAATAGGAATAGACTGGAATAGTGTTGGGATTTTTAAAAATCTTAGCTTCTCTGGGTGTCTGTGAGTGAAGAGGAGTATGGAAACAGAACTCTAAACAAATGAAAAAAGGGTGGGGACAGGAGCCTTTATAAGGCCTTTACACAAGTTATTAGTAATAACCTTTTTCCTCTCAGTGTTTAATTGAAATTAGCTAGAAATGTATGTACATTGAAACGCTGGTCAGTCTCACACCTGTCTTGATAAAAGGTCTGAGTGACATTGTTATGGTTTAGTTCTTACAGCCGTTAGAGCAGGAACACAACATTCTTTACTCAAGGCTAGTTTATGAAACACAACATCGAATTGTCAGGATAGGGAGAGTTGCCTAGCAACTATCAGAGTAGGAGTGTGACGGAGAGCGGCTCCTTGTAACTTCCTTGATTCAGTGACAAGAGGCGTGGGACTACGGCTGTGGACCAACTAGGGAGAACAATATTGATTTGCAGTGACAGCCCTCCAATAATTGAACCTATCACAATAAACCTACTGTTATAATTATTATGAACGCTTTCGGTTCGGCGCCATTATTGTCTACCCCGTGCTAACTGATTTAGCTGAGGCTGTGAATGAATGCCGGCTATGCCTGTTAAACTTTCATTGATTCTAAATAAATACTTGATTGAACCAAACCGTTGAATTGGCTCTTCTCATATTTATAATAAATGAACATGCCGACAATAGCAGCGGCACAACTCCAGTGACTGAATCAATCCAAGTTGTAAACCAGTTTTAGTACTTAAATAAAACCCAGATTCTCCAGTTGCTGTCTAGTAACTATGTCTAGCGCTGCTATGACATACAGGGATTTGAGTGTTCATTGTGTCACAGCAATCATTTGAAATCAAGCATCTAAAAAAGGGTCTATTGTTATTAATATAACACAACATTGATGTAGAAATTAAACTTATTTTAAAATATGCCAGTATTATAATTACTCACACAATATGTGTCTGTTTTTCAGGATGAGACGAAGCAGTCTGGAGGACTTTTCACACAAAAGGAGCCAAAATGCATGAACACCCCAGACGTGTGCTGAGCTTTCTAACAGCATCTTGCAGATGATTATTAAGGACATGTGACCACTGGCTGCAGTGGAGGGTCAAAGCTCCTAATCCTTCTATCTACACATTTCATCAATTTAACCAACCACACATTGTTTTAAACGTATCATTCCCTTTACGGAGTGTTAGTTTGATCAACTCATGTTAGCAGAGCTGATGCTAGCTAACGTTAGCATGTGAGTGGCTCCTCCAGGGACTTACCGACTCTGTGCAGCTGGAGTTCGGGCTTCATCACAGCATCCAGCAGCCTCCTCTGGCGGTAGATCTCCCGCTCTGACCAATCTAGCCGCTCCATTCTGTCTTCATACACCGCCACGGTTTCCTCAAACACGGAGACGATCTCCTCGGCCGCCGCCGTTAGCCGCTCGGTTAGCATCGCTCTCAGCGCCGGTGTTCCAGTTTAACTGGCGGGCATGGCTTCTGGCGACATTCCAGATGTTGAGGCTGTTTTTTAAGAGCCGGTGGCAGATTCGTCATTTTCACAAAGCGCCTGTGTGTGAAGTGCGGTGATCTACTGAAGGTCTTGCTGAAATAAAAATCCTACAAAAACCCTTCACGAGTTCATGTGTCCGTGTCAGCATCACGTTGAGACCGCAATATACATTTAAATGGTAAAAAAAAAAATAGTGAAAAATCCTTGATCGGGATTCGAAACAACAAGCTAAACACTATAAGCTTCTAGCCTGATGACGATCTCACTACGCCACCGAGTCGCTGAAATGTACACCGCGCGTTAGATAAATGTCTCGTTCTTTGCTTTGTCAGATGTATATCACCAGATGTGCTTTAAGGTAACGCCCATGTCATCTGGTGATAGTCCGAACACAGAATAAACGCTTTAAACGTAATACCAGGCTTTACAAATCTGACGCTCCTCTTCATAGGAGACACAGGGAGTATTGAAGAACACACACGCGTCACCAGCTCCACTCGAAGTGCTTTTGTTTGTCGCTGGTGATCATTACAACGCGCACACACCAAACAACAGGTACATGTAAACATCCCTCACATCAACAAGGCGGAAGCTCGAGCGGTGTTTTCATGAGTTAAGTTGGTGAACGTGCTTCTAATGGACGTGTGGAGCCTCACGTGTCCTCCTGTGGCTGCTGGTTAAAGTCAGCGGACGGGATTTTAAAAGATGTTCTCGTTGTTGTCGATGATCAGGTTCTGTCATCGGAGAATGAAAACAAGCCAAACGCTCATCACAGAACGGGTGTGTTGGTTTGTCGTAGCTTCTGTAAGTCAAGTGTTGTTTATCTGTGTGAAATCAACAGATGATCTGTCCGAAGTGTGTCGAGTGTGTTGTCAACATGACACATGTGTGACGAGGCTAAATATAAATGTGAAAAAATCCCACCACGGGAATCGATCTAAAAATCCACATAAAAATAAACGTAGTGACAATGGCACTGTCCACTGTACCACTGATCAGAGTGATAAATAGATTCACCTGTTTGCTTTTATCACTGTGAAGCCTGTGCACAACTTAACATGAGTTGTTGTTTCAGGGAACACGCCCAGGTTAACTTGTGACAGTCAAAATGTAACCGTACACTCAGAGTTATCGGTCACACGTCACACATTTGGACACCGCTGCGCCCGTGTGCTTAGCACACGCACGACATCATGAAAAACGGCTGTATCCTGCACTCATACAAAGCAGAAGCCACAAAAGAGTTTGCGTGCTTACTATAAGTCTGCGTTTCATGTGCTCGTTGATATCATGGTTGGTATGAAGCAAGTATACAAACACGAGTAATGAGAGGCTCGTAAGAGCTTGTAGTCGGGAAAAAATACTAGTATCATGGTTTGGGGTAAGGTCTTTTATTGAGTGTATAGAGGGCCACTGATATCTATCATATCATATGATAGATAATAGAGATATGATAGATAATAGAGAACCGCTTCGCGGGCCAGAGAGAACCGCGAAGCGGGCCAGATGATGAATGTGCCGCCGCGGGCGGCTGCCCGTTTCGCCCGTGCCCCAAACCGCCACTGAAATGGATGGCATTTGTATTAAATTAAAATGTTTGTGATGTGCTAATATGTTAACTGGTGAACATAAGCTGGGGAGCCTTTATAAAACCTCTTGGCCATGTATTCCTTACTTACAGTTTAATTTAATAGTATTTGTATTGTGTTGGAATTTCCACCTGTGTCTGATGAGGAAACGGAGATAAGTAACAGATGACCCAAACAAATCTTAAAAGGTGTGGCTATTACTTACCATAAAGGTTATCTGGACATACATGGGTAGTCTCTACAGCGACTTTTGAAGTGCCATGGTAGTTTGAACTTCGTGAAGATGAGTGCGCAGATGTCTATGTGTTGCATTTAGACACTCAATAAAAGACCTTACCCCAAACCATGATACTAGTATTTTTTCCCGACTACAAGCTCTTACGAGCCTCTCATTACTCGTGTTTGTATACTTGCTTCATACCAACCATGATATCAACGAGCACATGAAACGCAGACTTATAGTAAGCACGCAAACTCTTTTGTGGCTTCTGCTTTGTATGAGTGCAGGATACAGCCGTTTTTCATGATGTCGTGCGTGTGCTAAGCACACGGGCGCAGCGGTGTCCAAATGTGTGACGTGTGACCGATAACTCTGAGTTTACGGTTACATTTTGACTGTCACAAGTTAACCTGGGCGTGTTCCCTGAAACAACAACTCATGTTAAGTTGTGCACAGGCTTCACAGTGATAAAAGCAAACAGGTGAATCTATTTATCACTCTGATCAGTGGTACAGTGGACAGTGCCATTGTCACTACGTTTATTTTTATGTGGATTTTTAGATCGATTCCCGTGGTGGGATTTTTTCACATTTATATTTAGCCTCGTCACACATGTGTCATGTTGACAACACACTCGACACACTTCGGACAGATCATCTGTTGATTTCACACAGATAAACAACACTTGACTTACAGAAGCTACGACAAACCAACACACCCGTTCTGTGATGAGCGTTTGGCTTGTTTTCATTCTCCGATGACAGAACCTGATCATCGACAACAACGAGAACATCTTTTAAAATCCCGTCCGCTGACTTTAACCAGCAGCCACAGGAGGACACGTGAGGCTCCACACGTCCATTAGAAGCACGTTCACCAACTTAACTCATGAAAACACCGCTCGAGCTTCCGCCTTGTTGATGTGAGGGATGTTTACATGTACCTGTTGTTTGGTGTGTGCGCGTTGTAATGATCACCAGCGACAAACAAAAGCACTTCGAGTGGAGCTGGTGACGCGTGTGTGTTCTTCAATGCTCCCTGTGTCTCCTATGAAGAGGAGCGTCAGATTTGTAAAGCCTGGTATTACGTTTAAAGCGTTTATTCTGTGTTCGGACTATCACCAGATGACATGGGCGTTACCTTAAAGCACATCTGGTGATATACATCTGACAAAGCAAAGAACGAGACATTTATCTAACGCGCGGTGTACATTTCAGTGACTCGGTGGCGTAGTGAGATCGTCATCAGGCTAGAAGCTTATAGTGTTTAGCTTGTTGTTTCGAATCCCGATCAAGGATTTTTCACTATTTTTTTTTTTACCATTTAAATGTATATTGCGGTCTCAACGTGATGCTGACACGGACACATGAACTCGTGAAGGGTTTTTGTAGGATTTTTATTTCAGCAAGACCTTCAGTAGATCACCGCACTTCACACACAGGCGCTTTGTGAAAATGACGAATCTGCCACCGGCTCTTAAAAAACAGCCTCAACATCTGGAATGTCGCCAGAAGCCATGCCCGCCAGTTAAACTGGAACACCGGGACTTGAGCCGTTTCTCCTCCTTTCTCCACCTGCAGCAGAAAGTCTTCAGCGGCAGCGCTGATCCGCTCATGTACCGACACCCGCAGCAGCTGCACGTCGCACATGTTCCTCCTCTTTGCGCACTTTGAGTCTCGGAGCGAACAAGAATATACAGAGGCTGTGACGTCATACATCCGCTTCTGTGAGGACAGCTGTATTCCAACACGCACCAGGGTGAGTCACAAGGACTGGTTAAAAGCAAAACTCAGTTTGTTTCGAGAAGGAGGTGGCCCTTAAGAGTGGGGACAAGGATAGGTTCAGACTCGTGATGTGTCCTCCCGTATCGAGGCTTGTGTTGATGACGTATGTGATGACGTTCAAAGCCTCGCGAGCCGGCCGAGCACGTCACTGATTCAGGAAAGGGTTCACGGGTTTGGTGTGCGATTCAAAATAAAAGGGGCCGCGAAACGCAATGGATTAGGTGATCACCGGCTGCAAAACCAAGTCTCCCCACTGTGTGACACACTGTACTGGTGACCCAGAAAGTGAGGCCCGACCAGGAGGAATCTGTCATAGATTCACACCCTCACATCATAAATCTACTTTACTCTATTGTTGACATTTGGAAAATTGAGTGGAGCAGATGGTGACACCTTCAGACGCCACATGTCGTTATAAATCTGACAGAGGGACACGATTCAGAATCCAGACTGTTCAGGTCGAATAACTTCCGACTGTAGCCTGAAGGAATCCACAGGTTCTGAATCAGGCCTGAGAGGATCGGGAAGATTCAGACTTGCATTAATCGAGTCGGATCAGGGTCAAGTCTGAATGGACCAGGTTCTGGCTTAATCATGTCAGTTGGGATCAACTCCCTTTGAATGTGACCTGGTGGTTCTCATGTTAATGTGCTGGAATGGACTAGTCTGCATTTGGTATTAACCAGATGTTTCCCCAGATGAAGCTCGGCCTGCACTCAAAGTCCGATGTCTTCATCTCGTGAGTCAACAGAACCACGACAGAGACGACACGTTTAAGAGACGTTTTTGGAGCAATAACCAGAAGAGGTCAACACTGTAACACTGTGTTTATTTCATCACAATATTTCTAACAATTAGGTTTCAAATTTTCAATTTACATTTGTCAGTAATTAAAATAAAATGAAACAAAAGACAACAACGTTGCATGATCTAAGAACTGAGCAGGAAAAACACTTCAACATCATCCAGTGATAATACAAATGCATCACATGCACTCACTGTGTCCTCATGTCAGTAAAAGCTGATTTGCAGACTCCTAATGCCAGGATAACAAAGAAACTGCTCTCGGAGCTGGGACTGATCGATGTATGGAGGGCCTTCCACCTAAAAGAAAAACAATTTACATTCTGTTCAGCAAGTAAAGGGGTATACTCAAGAGTTGAGATTTTTTTTACTTACAACTCATACAGACACAGACTTAAATAATGTAGGATAGGGGTAAGAGACATATCTGACCACTCAGCCGTTTATTTAACTGTGCATTTGGATAATAAAAAAAAAACATGCCTTGGCGACTTAATACAAGCATCTTGAATGACAGGACATGCAAGGAATATGTGCAGAAGGAACTTAAAGATTATATAGACAATAACAATAATGGAGAAGAATCGCCAAGTTTTTTGTGGCACACTGCAAAAGCAGTGATCAGAGGAAAGCTTATAGCATTGACCTAACATAGAAAAAGGGATTTAGAGGAGAATCTTAAAGTTTTATAGAGGGAACACACCGAAAGTAAGGAACCTTATATTATAGATCAAATAAGAAATGTCAGAAAATAAAAAAACAATCTATGTGAGGAAGAAGTAGAGAAAAAAGCCAAATTTGCAAAGCAGAGATATTATGAGAATTGACCAAGGGCCCTGAAGCTTCTGGGATGGAGGTTAGGAAATAAAAAGCAGACAGCTCCATATATGAAATAAGGGACCCTGTAACTAAAAAAGCCTGCCATAAGTAAGAGGATATTGAACATATTTTTGAAAATTACTATAGGGACTTATGTAAGGAACCAAATACAACTAGTTCTCGGGAAATAAATTCATTTCTGGAGTCATTGGATTTACCCTCTATAGGTGAAGAACAGAATAAAGCCCTGATGGCAGAGATTACAATGAAGGAAATAGGGAAAGCAATCTCTAGATAAAAGCTAATGAAGCGCCGGGTACGGACGGCTTCCCAGCCGAGTGGTACAAGGCCTTTAAGGATCAAATAGTGCCTATGCGTTTTGACTGCTTCAACTATACACTGAAAAAAGGTGAATCACCAGGTACATGGAGGGAGGCAATCATTTCAGTTATTCCTAAGGAGGTGAAGGACAGAAATGAATGTAGCGCATAAAGGCCAATTTCTGTACTCAATATAGATTACAAGTTGAATGCGTCAATACTATTAAAAAGGTGAGTGCATATAATAGTAGAACGAGTGGGACCAGACCAACCTGAATTGTGCATGAAAGACAGACACAAGAATATATTAGACGGGTGCTACACGTTATCGATCATGTGGGAATATTGGAGCCACAGTGATTAGTTTAGATGCGGAAAAGGCATTCGATTCGGATAGGTGGAAATTTCTGTACTCAGCGTTGAGAAGATTTGGCTTTAAGGACGATTTTATTAACTGTTGTTGGGACATGGTTTTTGTGCAAACCACAGGCCTCCCTTCAGTCAAACTTGAAACAAGGGAGCCACATGTTCTGGAGTGAACTCAGTCTCCCAGAGTGCCACATGTTCCCTTTGTCTTAAGACAGTCAAGGAACTCAGTCTCCCAGAGGATGTAACAGGATGCTGCATGTCCTGGGATTTGGGCAATATCACACAAAGGTGTCAAGAACCTGGGGGGTCACTCCTATTGGTCACTCTGGTCCAAGACCTGTGAGGTCACAGGGGCCAATATAAGGAGAGGTCTCCCCTCTCTCTCTCTCTTTTCTACAATCCTTCGAAGGCGGAAGGCTGCTACAGCCTCTCTTCTCCTACATCGCCAAGGGGGGGGGCCTGGCTGATCCAGCTTCCTTCTCTATCCAACCCACAACCGGAGGTCAGAGGTGCAGCTCCCAGCTCACCCCTCTCAAGGAAATCTCCTCGCCCTTCAAGCTCTACAAAACTCCTCGTAGCGACGCGATGTCCTGCAGGAGAACTTCAACCAGCATCTGAGCACACGGCTCGACAGAATCACAAATGCAGAACTCTACGACCACCAACCCAGGAGACGTCACAGAACTGCAACTGGACTGCAACTTCTTTTCCCCTTTCCCTCGGACTGGTAACATAATCAGGGCTTAATAATTATACTACGCTAAGCAAGACTGTTTATTTGATCAGTGTGTGTTTATAAGTTTGATATGTGGTGTGATATTGTGGCAACAAGTTATTTGAAAGTAATTGTTAGTTAGGCCCTTCATAGGCCTCCTTTGTAGGTCTCTCTGACTCTTGCATTATCTGATTAACATCTACACAGACACACGCATAGTCTCCACCTAGTTAAACCTACCCCCGTAAAGCAACCTCAGAAGAAGGGGGGGGGGGCTCTTATCTTAGGGACCATTTTTAAAGCATGCTAATTTACATTCACACACACACCTCCTTGTTAGTTAGTTTGATTGTTTAGTAATTTGTGTTTTTATACTTTATTATGTTCATAATAAATGTTCTTCTTTCACAAATGTTCTGTCATTAATATTGCATAAGTGAATCTTGCCAATTGTTACACTGTTAAGAACTCCATAAACCTTCATTGTTCTTTATATAATCTTTAATGGTAAAATATTGAGATTTCTAATTGAACTAGATCTAAATGAGACTGATCTTAATCAATAAATTGGCTATCTTTTCCCTTCTATGAAGGGTGGTGCCCCGCGAGAACTTTAACCAACTAAAGTTATGATTTAATATTAATATTTTGAATATTAATGTTTTACATTTTATCTTGATAGCCAAATGTATTGAGTGCCTAAAGGCACACCATTCTATGGTAACACTTTTTAAGCACTATTGCACAACACTACTCATAGCAGAAGCTGGGATGGAATATGTGTGTGTGTGTGTGTGTGTGTGTGTGTGTGTGTTTTCACTGCAAGAACTAGGACACAAATTCCAGAGGAAACATTTTTTATATTACAAAAATAAAAATATATACATAAAAATGTATATTTTAGTTCGGACCCCCAACGGGACTGCCCTATTTTTAATATTTTATTAATAAAAATAAACTTTTAAATATTGAATCCACCCATAACTTCTACTGAGGCAGTTTTAACTTCAAAATCAAACGAGATTTCAAAACAACTTAATCCGTTTTTGCATTTGCATGCAACAAGAACTGTACAACCCCAAGTCTTGAACTTGCATAATAAACAAAAGGCCAAAAAGTCTTGATTCAAACTTCAAGCACGGCAGCCCTGCATCTGTGCCAGTCTCTGCTTTAAAAGTTCATTTCTCCTCCGCAGCTGCTCTTTCTGTGTGAGGAGTCTCTGCTCGTCTGACTGCATGCTGTAGATACACTCTGTCGCCTTCTTCAGGATCACCGACTTTGCCGCCTTCTCGTTGTTGGCCACCTCGGGGATCTCGTCCCGCAGCGCGACAAGGCTCAACTTGAGCTTCAGCCTCCTCTGGCGCTCCCGAAAGGCTCCTCGAATCCTTCTCTTGTCATTCTCCTCGGTGTCTGACGTCCGGCGCCTCAGACACTTGCGGTTGCTGCTGGTCTGTTTGAGGACCCTGCTGTGGCCGCTGCTGCCTCCACCTCCTCCTCCACCGCTGCTGCTGCTGCTGCTGCTCTCCAGCTTCAGCCTCCTGACAGCCGGCTGCTCCTGCCTCATGGATGGATGGGCAGTGTAATCATGCTTGTGGGTGGAGACATCAAACCTCTTCAGTACGAGCGGGCTGGGGGGCCTTGTCTCCAGCGGACTGGGGTCGCACCGTTTCACCGCCTGCCTCTTCTCCACTGGGACCACGTCGATCCCCTCCTCTTCCTCCTGGTCCTCCTCTTCCTCCTCATCATGATCCTCATCTCCATCCTCATCCTCTGCAAAAGCAAAAGCAAAAGAAACACTCTGCTCCAGCACCAGCATTCCTGACTTAAATGTATGTCACAGCAGTAGGGGGGGTTAATGCATTCCCCCCCATAGGAGTGGATTGCTTAACATGCATCTTGCTGATCTTACTACTGTCTACAACATGACATGGCAGCATGGCTCTACTGCCTGTCTGCAGATCGCATGCATCAAAACAATACTGAGGCTCTCCTCTATCGCGGTTGTGATGGAGATGTGTGTGTGTGTGTGATGCACAGCCACATGCACGCTCAGAGGGAAGCAGCACAGGGGGGTGTGCCTGCACGGCGAGACGTTCACCACCCACCTGATTCACTACAGCTGCTGCTGTTGGGCGGCGTGTCCGGCCCCAGGTCCTGGCTCGGCGGCGTCCCTGCGCTCTGCTTGGGCGTCCCTGCTATCGGACACGGGAAAACCACGGAGGGGTCGATGCACTCGGTGGCCGCCGTGTTCAGGTCCTGCAGGTCGCTGCTGTTCAGCCTCCACGCAGCAGCTGCACCGCCGGCGGAGAAGCCGCTCCACATGCAGTCCTGGATGATGATGGACTTGAGGGAGGTCTGCGAGGAGTCAGGGTCGCAGACGATGCTCTGGTTCACCGCGTCGTCCTCATAGTCAGAGTGGAAATACGGCTGCAGGGAGTCGTAGTCCAGGTCATAGTTTTTACTCGCTAAACTTGAATTCAGCAGCATGATGGTTCCTCGTCCTGTCGCTGCTGGGAAAGACAACAAAGGACGAGTGGTTAGAGCTTGTTTATACAGATGTGCGGCTTCAAACAGCTGCCGGGCAGTGAAGCTGGAGGCAGCGCAAAGTGTCAGCAACATCACAGATAGAGCAATCTGAGGGGAAACAGACAAAACCTAGGCTGCTATAAAACACCTATGAACTAATTAACAGTTATTAACAACTTGCAGCTGTAAATAGTGATCAGGATTAAGGTTGCAAAATTCTGGGAATATTCAAAGTTGGAAACTTTCCATGGGAATTAACGTGAATTAACAGGAATATACTGGAATAAACTGAACATTTTGTGGGTAATTTATAAAAACTGTATTTACCTTGTCATATACAGACATAAATATAAACATTTTGTTTTGTCATAGGCTGAGTTGAGCCCTGAGGAAACTTTGGGCACTTGACTAAATGCTTCTGCACCTTTGTATCATTCTTAACATACGTCTTTGCACAGTAATTGCACATGTACACAGCCTTTCCTTCTACATTGGCAGGGCTGAAATGTGCACGTGGCATTGTTCTGATGAATAAGATGAGAAAAAAGCTTGTAAAAAAACACTAATGCAATGCCAGAGATATAAATAGATGGCCAATTGGAATCGTCTTTAAAAATATTTTACAAATGATGGATAAATGAATAGAAATAGGCTAGATGAACAATCCTCAATCAGCATGTTAATATATTTTCGAAACTTACCTGACCACCTATTAATACCTATTATTACCTACAGCAGACCTAATTAGCCCTGCTGTAGTGTGCGCGATGCTGGCGATTACCTGTGCACGTGATGGAGACATGCACAGTGGAGGGTTGTAATTTAACGTGCAGCGTGTGCAAATAGAATTGTAATAATCAATACATGCAGACTGTCGCATTGATGAATCATTTTCAAAGAGCTGAGTTTTGCTTTAAGTGTCATTAGCAGTTAACGATAAACAACTTACTCACTTGTCAACGATGAGCGTGACCGGAGGGCGAGTGATGCATTCTCAGTCGGTGGAGTTGACCCCACACAACATCTGCAGCGCCATCGCGCGACATGTTGACGTAGCGTTTCGAATAGTAGATGAGAATCATTGCTAATTTACAGAGTAAAAATATAGACTTTGTTTGCTCTCACATTGTCTCCTCTTTAGCTAAGTCCCGGTGTGACATATCCCAGCTCTCCCCTCTCTTCTCCTGGGACGGTCGAACCCTCTCTCTGCTGTTTTCCGCCATTCAGCGTCCGGACTCGGTAGAAAGAAGAAAACCTCTAAATCTCCTCTAGACAGTGTTGTGCATGAACGAACGCAAAAGAACGCGTTCATTGAACAAGTTCACTTTTGTGAGAACGGTGAACTGAACTGAACTCAATGACAAATAATGAATTTGAACGGTGAACACGTTCATATTTCAGCGTCCTCGCTTATAGACGACAGGAAACTTCTCTCTTTATGTGTAACTTTATTAAAGTCCAGCGAACACGACACACTTCTGGTTGTAACTCCGACACTCCTGTCACCCACTACTGTGTTCTTCACTCCCCTTCCTCATTCACCCTTGACATGCCAACTCATCAGCCAATGAGAGCCTGTCATGCCAGATAACTCACCAGCCATTGGTCTACAACTCTCACTTGCCCCACCCCGACTGGTTCACTGAACCTCTGGAAATCCCAATACTTATTGACATGGTGTAGTTAGCTGATCATAAGTCATAACAAACACATAGCAGTCAAACAGAACATAAACCTAACTACCAGTCCGTTACAATATTATCTGAGGTCCAGCTAAAACGTTACTGAATGTCTTCCTTCTCCTGAGGAGAGACGCTGTCTAAATCGAATGCTTGCACCATGTCGTTGCTCAGTGCCCGTGAAATGTCCGTGATGTAGCCTAACCTGAACCAAGTAACTTGACTTCGCACTACGTTACCCATGATTCATCGCACACACACATGCACACCAAACAAGCAACGTATTCCAAGTGTTTTCTTCTTTGGCCAGTGTCTCGGCTCCGAGCCGTAGTCTGGAGCTCGGCTCCCGGGTTATCTTGGCTCGCTGTCCGGACCGCTCCGTGAAGAAGGAGGAGGAGATGTTTCTTTACTTGGAATGCGGCCACTTTATTTCTCGGATATACAGCAGGAGCAACACTCGCATCACCTATAGGTGCTCCGTCACTTCTCGTTATAAACACAGTTTTAGGGTGTCTTCCCACAATACCCAGGTGCACTACGTCACCCACTACAAACTTTCCTTAAAGGGGCAGGCCATACCTGCAACACAACAGCTCTGGTCTCTTACAAAAATGGCTCACTTTCCACCTTAAACTATGAAATGAACTTAACTATGAACTAGTTTAGAATTTAAATGGTGAAATATGAACGTGAGCTATTCATATTTACTTGTGTGAACTGAACTTTGAACTAGTTCATGAGGTGTGAACTTGCACACCACTGCCTCTAGATCCCCTTCATTCCCTTTCTGCCCTTTTTATTTGTCACCTTTCAGCAGCTCACCCTTCAGTCTCGCTTTGCTGCTTTCCTCCCTCCGTTTCTCTTTTCCTGAGTGTCTCCTCCTCTTCCATCGCACTCCCCTGCTCTCCTTCCTGTTCTTCGTCCTCCTCCAGCTGCTCCTCTTCCCAACTTTCCTGCTCGCTTCTCTCCTTCATCTCACTCTCTGGTTTCTTCTCCTCTGTATTTTCCTCTCCTCGTGTCCGTTCTCCTCCTCCTCCTCTCTTACGGCCTCTTTGCGCTCCATACACTCCTGTGCGTGGGACATAACGTCCTCAGACACTTGAAGCAGCGGAAATCCGGGCACTCTCTAAATGTGTGCCCTGGTTTTATGCACAGTCTGCAAACACGCACTAGTCTGTCGTGTATCACTCTGTAATAGTCGGTGCCTTTCAGAGTCTCACACTTTGTGGAGAAGGCGAGCGAGCGGACCTTTTAAACACCGTGTTCCGTCTACTATGTCCATCCCCGCCCACTGCTTATTCCCCGTCTTAATCCCCGTTTTATCATTGACGCCGGCCTCACTCCCCACTCCGCCAGTTTTCAAATGATTGTGATGTCCTCCATGTACCCTGGCAGGTTTATGAACGACACCACCATATCATCGTTTGTTATGTCTCTGGCGAGTATATGTCAGCGCTCCTTTAACTCGCACTCCGTCCATTACTTTCTCCTTCCCCCTTTTCGTCTTTCAATGTAATTTCAAAAGTCTTCTCTACTCTCACTCTGCAACCCACCACGTATCCACATTGTTTATCGCCTCCTTTAATACCTCCATCATTGTCACGTTCTCTGTTCCCTCCACCTCCACTTCCACCGTCAGCTCTTTATTGTACTGCGCTGTTCTCTCCCCTGTTCTCTTTCCTCTGGGCCTCGTTTCACCAGCGGTGGACTTGTTTGGTCCGTGTGCCCTCTCACTGGCATTTTCCTGTCTGTTTTCTTTCTCTTGTTGTCCATCCTTCGCTTCAGTTCTTTCATCTCCTCCTCTTGCTCTGTCCCTGATTGTTTTTTACGGCTGTCTGCTCCTTCCCGTTTGTTGCCGTGCTGTCCGTCTTTTAAAAAAAAAAATCGAAATTTCCCCCAAACAGCAAAAGCTGTCAGGGGATTGTTGAAAACAATAAACTCAATTTTTCTATCAAACGAAAAACGTACAAGACATTGACGTAGAAATGTACTTTACTTGTGAAAAAGACACTTCATTTTAGCTTTTTTCACTGCTCTTGCCATCTCACTCGGACGACCTCAATGGGCGTGTTCAGCGTGGTATGTCTGTAAGCGAATGACTCCACCCACAATACCTATTTATACATGTAAGTAAATCAGGAGAAATGTTCAGAAAAGAAAAATTAAGGTGCAATTTTATCATAATATTGTGTGAAAATTATGGAGTTGTCCTGCTGTGGTGTTGTGCTTGTGTGTGTTTCAGGTTCCTGTAGGCGGAGTCCGACCTTAGTAATCAGCAGTGATACGGCACACCTGTGCTAACCAGTATTTAAGAGGGCTGCACACTGGGCTCTCCCCTTCACCAGATCTACCACCACATGGACGCATCATCATCATCATCATCATCATCATCATCATCATCATCATCATCATCATCATCATCATCATCATCATCATCACGTTTGTGTGATTCTTGTTTTTATACACAGACTTTAACCAACGTAAATATATCAAGGAATGGGTATTTGCTGCATTCTAAAGCTATTTTTGAATGTCCAGAGACACACACTTTGGACAAAAGTTATGGTCGAAACTCGACTGAAAACTAGGATTGTTGTATCATAATTATTTACGTTGGAGCACAGTTTATTGATGAATTATGAAGCATAAACCTGTGTTAAATATGCAGTTTGGGTTTCCTTTCTTGGGGAAAAAGAGTCTGTCAGAGCCTGTCTCTCAGTCTGGGTTGTTGTGGTTGTGATGCTCATAAGGCCTGGTCGTCTGAGCCGACTGATGATGGCGAGTGTGAGAGAGAGAGTTTTTCTTTTGAGGTGGCACATCGTCAAGATCACCTCCTTTTCTTTTCTGTCCCGACCGAGTCTGACCCTCGGCCCGGCTGCTTCCTGAAGGACCCGTTTGGTGGTTGGGGCGGTAGTCAGCAGTTCTGGTCCTCTGATCCGACTGAGGATGTCCAGTGTGCCAACGATCATGTCGGCTGTTTGACGAGGGAACAGAGTTTTTCTTGGGAGGCGGCAAATCTTCACGCTCAATCTTCCTCTTTCTTGACCCCTCAGTTCCTCTGGTCTTGGTAGTGGTGGTGCAGGGATGTAGGTCGGTGCGGTGGGGCTGGCCGGTTTTTCTCCCCTCAGCAAGAGATTGTGGATTCCGCTGGACAGGGTTGGTAGCTGTGTACCGGGGCGGCTTCAGTGGCCCACACACAGCTGTGCCACTGCCAGAAGTCAGGATTCTCTTCTGACACATTTGCATCATTTGAAAACAGAAGCTGACACTGCAAGAAAATGAATCCTTTCATTAGATCATCCTTTCATGTATAAGACGTATTGTAAGGACCTGTACATGAACTGTATCCGCAGTAACAAAGGTACGAGTGGAA
Organism: Pleuronectes platessa; assembly: GCF_947347685.1. Lineage (NCBI taxonomy): Eukaryota > Metazoa > Chordata > Actinopteri > Pleuronectiformes > Pleuronectidae > Pleuronectes > Pleuronectes platessa. The sequence continues at coordinate 11,545,576 of NC_070649.1, read as the reverse complement.
TATATATAGCAAAAGATGAATTATACATTTAAAATAATTTAACCAGATCACATTGTTGACTTACTAGTGGCTTTTATGGTCCATTCTGGCGATGTGGCGCATGCTGATGAATTTGTGCTCCAGCACCTGACTGGGTGTGATCCTTCTGTCGGGATCAAACTGAAGCATCGCCTTCAGCATGTCCACAAACATGCAGGCGTCGGCCATCTCTGCAACTTTATCTGCAGAGTTGGGATTGCTGATTGGTCGGGTCTAAAACACAAACATGTCCTCGGTTAGCTCCAGTACTGAATACGAACCTCTAGGGCGTCAAGGGAGGTGAACTTCCAAAACCTGTTCTCCATTGGCTGCTTCCCCGTCTCTTTGTGGTACTCCTCTGGTGTCTCCTCTGGTGTCTGTTGTGTAGAGGGAACCAAATATGTTACAGCAAGGCAGACACGAGATGGAGATAGAGATATTTGAATATAACAAGCGGTTTCAGGTCGGCACCTTGAGTTTCCAGACGGAGGTGGTGGAGTCGACGTTTCTCTTGAAGAATTGTGGAGTTTTACATCCATGGTTGAGCATGGTGTCGGGTAGCTGACCCTGAGTCTCCATGATGTATCTGATCTGAAAATACAACACAGCTTAAAATTCCACCACAGTCCAGGTGAAGTACTACTTATTTATCTTAATATTATGCACATATGTATATGTACCATTTCATATTCACCCAATCCAGGGTAGAGCAGGGCCCCGAGGTACATCGCAGCAGCAATGCAGCCCAGCGACCACATGTCTATGGCCTCTGTGAAGGGATGTCCATCTCTGGGGATCTGACAGAGGAGCAACAACGATCACATAAACCATGCAAAATATGTGGGTTGTTTTGAAGGACACTTCTTACAGCTACATTTGAATGAATAAAGACATGATGTTTTTATTCTCAGTTAAAATGTTTTTTTTTGAGTTAATAATAAGCTATTAAGTTCTGTCATGGTTCCAGAAGCTCACCGGTATTGAAGGGTCTGAATGTGGGAACCCAACTTGGCAGCTGACACGTCAAACGCCAGTCCGAAGTCGATCACTTTGACCCTGAAGGGCTCCCGTAGCTGATCGACCAACATGACGTTGTCAAACTTGAGGTCTGCGTGGACAATCCCTGCAGCCTTCAGGTGGTTGAGCGCATGGGCAATCTGAAAAGTTCATTTCATAAAAATGTCAACAATTTTCCACCCGGATATATTTCCATACTGTTTGTTAGTGCACAAAGGAAAACAGGAGGACACACATACCTGCTGGACAATTGGTCTAATCTCTATCAAGGAGAGAGGTCGGAAACATCGTTGCCTCATGAAATCAAGGAGACTTTTGTCCAGGTGTTCAAACTCCAGGCAAATGTGTCCTCGGTCAAAGAATGACTGGTACCACTGGACAAGGTAGAACGATTCCAACGATCTCAATTTCTTCAGAGCAGCCACCTGGAGATACATGGCAGGCCACAGGAACATTGTATTTCAGCTTGATGTAAACTTAAACAAGGAAGTATGTGAACATATGGATTTTAGATGGTGTAATTCACACTGGGATCAGCGCACAGATTTGTTTCATACCTCTTGATTTACAACTTTTACATTACAGGCCCGCAGTTCAATCATTTTGATGGCCACAGTCTTGTTGTCGTCCAGTCTCTTGCACTTAACAACTTTTCCGAATGTGCCCTGTCCAAGAAAAGTTTTATCTCGTAGTAAGAGGAGCCGGAGGTTAGCAGGCTTCCTGGAACCACCTGGTTGTCCTGAGCAGTTAGCGTGGCAGCCATGTTGCCTCAATTAATCTGTTAAAATGAAGAAAAATGCACAAAGTGTGTTGTAGGTTCGAGAGCAAAAGGTGAAATCTCGGGAATTCTGTCAAGCCTGGAAACCATGAACACTATTGTGAATGTTATAAAAGCTATGTTTTATCGTGAGTAGGTTGGTCTATTTGTAATAACACGATTACACAGACAACAAACCGCTTTCCTTCAAGTCAAAAATCATAGGCAGGCAATGAGGGATGATGCAGATAAAAGTCTCAACTGAAACCTTTGAAGTCTTTCAAGCCTGGTAACCGTGGCAGCTATTGTTGTTATGATTTATAAAAGTTTTTTATTTTTATCTTTCGTATATTGGTTTATTTGTAATAACAGAATTACACGAACAACTAAACAGATTTCCTCCAAAAACAACTAAACCGATTTCTTCCAAATTATAAATTATTATAATAAAGGGATTTTGCAGATACAAGGTTCGATTGTATTTTGTAAAGCCAGGTCCCTGTGGCTCTTTCTCTCTCTCTCTCTTTCTTTCTCTCGCACTGCATGCTGGGAGTTTGGTAGCGTTGAGGGTGTGAGAATTTGTGTTTTCCCGCAAACTTCTATACTGTATTTCTAACTGTGTTTTTTTTATGATTGTGTAGTTGTTGTGCTGTTAGTGTGTCTGTGGTTGTTTGGCGGACCGTGAGCCGCTGTCCCTGTCTGTGAGCAACCCAGTCTCATCAGAAAACGTTCAATGGCAACGTTAGTCCACTTGGAACGACGTTACCATCTCACAATCTGGCCTCTCAGATTGTGAGATGGTAACATTTAGTCCTCCCATTGTTTTGCATTGGCGTGTTCTCACGTCACGTGACTCTCAAGCTCCCGTCTGCGGAGAGGAAAACATGGCGGAGATTCCTTGTTTTTTCAGATAAAAATATAATTTTGTAACTTAGTTTGGGCATAAAAATACATTCTGACACCATTTCTAGCGAGAAATGTGCTCTTTGCTTCCACAGTCTTCAGCCAGTTCGTGCTTATGATAAATATTTTAATAGTTATCACGCATGTGTTTATCGTTGCTATGACGGTTGCCATGCCACCACAGCGCAGCGTGGTGTTTAAATCACAGTCCCTGCGTGGTGTCCTTCAGTGATCGTGAATGTTATTCATGTTATATAATAGTAATATTTGAGGCTAGATAACATCTCTAATGAGAAGGAACCTGCGAGTCTGTTCATACCGAGGCCGGCCCGAGTGCGCGAGCGGACATGACTTGTGGCTGTCGTAAAAACCCTATTTGTAAACAACCAGTCCTTTAACTAAGCGCTACGTCATAAACACGGCGCGCTTGGAAGACCACGATGTCATCTTCCTTCTGTCAGGTAAGTAGTTTATTGTTTTTAAAGATCGTTACGATCTAGGTTTACAGTCCGAGTGCGGAGAGAGTCCGTCAATCCACACTACGGACGCTGTTCATCAGCTAATACGCCATTGTTAGCCACATGCTTCAGCCCACGGTAGCCTGTGCTACCTGGGAGGTGAATACATTGTTGTTGAAACCAGTTCAAGACGCTTAGCTCATCATTGAGGGACGCTACAATATAAATATAAACATGAATTTGATTTATGAATGCTTTAGATTAATAAGGAGTATATTTCTCTACTATTACTCCACAATATCAGGTCAATTTGGTTTAATGTATAGTATGCACTATGACAATAATGTTTCCATGTTATGGAGTTGCGATTCATTTTATAAAACAATTGCTATGTTCTGTTTTTTAATCAAGGAGGATCCCAGTGAAGCTACAGGAGTTTCATTAACGTCAACAACTTGGACCGAACGGTTTGTTTTGCTTGATGAAGAGCAGGAAGGGCAGCCTGGAGAGAAAGAGAAGCCGGGTTGAGCCCACTACCATCATCCACGTACCACGAGGAAGATGAGGGAGAGAAATGATCCTACCATTAAAGAGGTACTTTTAAGTTACATACCAGAAACACCATTTTATATAATGTGCTAAATATACATTTTATTACATCCCCAAAGTACGCTTGCTGAAATACAAGTTTATATCACACTGAAAGAATTTTGATCAATCATGCTTCCCTGCTGTGATTGTTTAACTGGGAAAACAACTTTTTCCACAGGAAGGCAAGTAAATTTAAGGAATACATGTGCAAAGTTTTCCTCTGTTATGTATAATGACAACCCAGTCTCATCAGAAAACGTTCAATGGCAACGTTGGTCCACTTGGAACGACGTTACCATCTCACAATCTGGCCTCTCAGATTGTGAGATGGTAACATTTAGTCCTCCCATTGTTTTGCATTGGCGTGTTCTCACGTCACGTGACTCTCAAGCTCCCGTCTGCGGAGAGGAAAACATGGCGGAGATTCCCTGTTTTTTCAGATAAAAATATAATTTTGTAACTTAGTTTGGGCATAAAAATACATTCTGACACCATTTCTAGCGAGAAATGTGCTCTTTGCTTCCACAGTCTTCAGCCAGTTCGTGCTTATGATAAATATTTTAATAGTTATCACGCATGTTTTTATCGTTGCTATGACGGTTGCCATGCAACCACGGCGCAAGTGGTGTCCTTCAGTGATCGTGAATGTTATTCATGTTATATAATAGTAATATTTGAGGCTAGATAACATCTCTAATGAGAAGGAACCTGCGAGTCTGTTCATACCGAGGCCGGCCCGAGTGCGCGAGCCGAGCGGCCCGAGTGCGCGAGCGGACATGACGTGTGGCTGTCGTAAAAACCCTATTTGTAAACAACCCGTCCTTTAACTAAGCGCTACGTCATAAACACGGAGCGCTTGGAAGACCACGATGTCATCTTCCTTCTGTCAGGTAAGTAGTTTATTGTTTTTAAAGATCGTTACGATCTAGGTTTACAGTCCGAGTGCGGAGAGAGTCCGTCAATCCACACTATGGACGCTGTTCATCAGCTAATACGCCATTGTTAGCCACATGCTTCAGCCCACGGTAGCCTGTGCTACCTGGGAGGTGAATACATTGTTGTTGAAACCAGTTCAAGACGCTTAGCTCATCATTGAGGGACGCTACAATATAAATATAAACATGAATTTGATTTATGAATGCTTTAGATTAATAAGGAGTGTATTTCTCTACTATTACTCCACAATATCAGGTCAATTTGGTTTAATGTATAGTATGCACTATGACAATAATGTTTCCATGTTATGGAGTTGCGATTCATTTTATAAAACAATTGCTATGTTCTGTTTTTTAATCAAGGAGGATCCCAGTGAAGCTACAGGAGTTTCATTAACGTCAACAACTTGGACCGAACGGTTTGTTTTGCTTGATGAAGAGCAGGAAGGGCAGCCTGGAGAGAAAGAGAAGCCGGGTTGAGCCCACTACCATCATCCACGTACCATGAGGAAGATGAGGGAGAGAAATGATCCTACCATTAAAGAGGTACTTTTAAGTTACATACCAGAAAAAACATTTTATATAATTTGCTAAATATACATTTTATTACATCCCCAAAGTACGCTTGCTGAAATACAAGTTTATATCACACTGAAAGAACTTTGATCAATCATGCTTCCCTGCTGTGATTGTTTAACTGGGAAAACAACTTTTTCCACAGGAAGGCAAGTAAATTTAAGGAATACATGTGCAAAGTTTTCCTCTGTTATGTATAATGATGACCCCCATCAAACATAATGTTAGCAATATTTACACCTTTTAATTTATACTGATTATTTCTGTCTACATTGTGTCCGTCTACATATTTCTACATATTTTCTCTCATATAAATGACACTGTGTCTCTTGACAACTGAAACCATAAGATGAGGTCAGTGTGGCCTTGACCTTTTGACTTTAACACAAATACACAGTTAGACAATCCGAAAACATACAGTTATGCCAAAATATATTTTGTTTCACATTCTAGATGGCATAAGCAGAGACATCAACTCAGGAAAAATATTTCTGTAGAAAAGAAAGCCCTGTACGTGTGTACGTATGTATACATACACACGTACAAACGCACTATTGAGACGTTTTGTTTTTTATCATATATTCTCAGGAAGGACTGATGCATTTACTGAGACGGGACATGAGGGCCTACTCTGCATGCTCAGAGTTCAAGCCCAGCAGGCTGCAGTGGGCCTGACATATTCTGGAACAGCAGCACAGTCTTTGGATGACTCCTCTGAAGATGAAAACATGGCGAGGTACTTCTCCACTGATGAAGAACTGTGAGGGCTGTGATTAGCTACACTCTCTTGCTACAAGGCTACTCTTGCTACTCCCTGGCAGCCTTAGGAAGGCATTAGCTTGCTGTTGGGTAGCTGTTAGCTTCAGCATTTTTAGTTTTTAGCGGCCTGTGTGACGTTTATGTTTAAAACCAAAAAATCAGAGGGAACCATCTTCATAATGAAACACTATGGTTTGTTTGCGTGTCCTTCAGTTCTTCTCAAGAGAAGCAGTACAGGTGTGCCTCAGCTCCACGGTCCCTCCTGCAGCCTCCGCTCCTGATGCTAACCTCATGTCTCCATCACACCAAGCAGCAGACCTGGATTGACAGACCTTTCTCCAGAGCTGCCCCCTCCCTCTGAAACCCCCCTCTCCAAAACACTATTTGTGTAGTTTTTAAAGTATTTTTTGCATGAGAATTGTTGATCATAACATTTCCAGCAGATGCCTTAATGTAATGTTTGTGCACAATAAATGACATTGATCATAACATATTGCTATTTCCTTGCACTTCTACACCATGATATTGTCAGATAAGATGCTGATTACATTAAAGCAGTGAATGCTCTTCTTTAAGCAACATAAACACACAATGATCCAATGGATCGGAAGTAGAATGGGCACATTACATTCTGTAGAGAATGCCTCAGTAATTGAAGTCAGAAAATAACTTTCTTTATCTGAGGTTCCAGTCATTTATAGTCACAGCAAAGCACACAGGTCTGGTTGTCTAGGGACACCCATATCATATTGTTTAAGATGTGTAACATCAAGTTTGTGTATCAGTGCAAAATACATACCGTCATTAGTCAAGAGTTCACTCTCTTGTTTACACTAAATTTAGGTGACCCAGATGTTTCACAATGCAATCTGATAAGGTCTTATGAGAAACATTCTTAACATTAAAGAAATGAACACAGAGGATAGCAATAGATGTTTGACTCAAATCAGTAGCTGGTAATCAGCAGCCTGACTTTTTCAAACACATTAATACCACAATGAATGAGGCAGGGATTATCTATCAGAAATCAACTATATCGTCACATTAGGTTTCTCTTGAGCTCATTGGAATTACCTTCACATTCCACTCACTGTCACCTGAACCATACTGTTGTTTCTGTATCTACAGTGACTTTTAGGAAAACATGTATAAAGCAATGTATAAACAATAATACATCTTATTTATATAGAGCTTTTCAAGAAGTGCAAGTACTTAACTGAGGGACAGCTTATACAAACAATATATATGTCTTAAATCCATGTGATGGGACAGCCTCTCACTTGGATGTAAACCAATTTTAAAACACATTTACTTATACTGGAGATCTTTTAAATTAATGTCCCAGAAATGATTTCTGATGGATAACCCCTGCCTCATTCATTGTAGTATTAATGTGTTTGAATAAGTCAGGCCGCTGATTATCAGCTACGGATTGAAGTCAAACATCTACTGCTATCCTCTGTGTTGATTTCTTTAATGTTAAGAATGTTTCTCATAAGACCTTATCAGATGCATTGTGAAACATCTGGGTCACCTAAATTTAGTGTAAACAAGAGAGTGAACTCTTGACTAATGACGGTATGTATTTTGCACTGATACACAAACTTGATGTTACACATCTTAAACAATATGATATGGGTGTCCCTAGACAACCAGACCTGTGTGCTCTGCTGTGACTATAAATGACTGGAACCTCAGATAAAGAAAGTTATTTTCTGACTTCAATTACTGAGGCATTCTCTACAGAATGTAATGTGCCCATTCTACTTCCGATCCATTGGATCATTGTGTGTTTATGTTGCTTAAAGCAGAGCATTCACTGCTTTAATGTAATCAGCATCTTATCTGACAATATCATGGTGTAGAAGTGCAAGGAAATACCAATATGTTATGATCAATGTAATTTATTGTGCACAAACATTACATTAAGGCATCTGCTGGAAATGTTATGATCAACAATTCTCATGCAAAAAATACTTTAAAAACTACACAAATAGTGTTTTGGAGAGGGGGGTTTCAGAGGGAGGGGGCAGCTCTGGAGAAAGGTCTGTCAATCCAGGTCTGCTGCTTGGTGTGATGGAGACATGAGGTTAGCATCAGGAGCGGAGGTTGCAGGAGGGACCGTGGAGCTGAGGCACACCTGTACTGCTTCTCTTGAGAACTGAAGGACACACAAACAAACCATAGTGTTAAATTATGAAGATGGTTCCCTCTGATTTTTTGGTTTTAAACATAAACGTCACACAGGCCGCTAAAAACTAAAAATGCTGAAGCTAACAGCTACCCAACAGCAAGCTAATGCCTTCCTAAGGCTGCCAGGGAGTAGCAAGAGTAGCCTTGTAGCAAGAGAGTGTAGCTAATCACAGCCCTCACAGTTCTTCATCAGTGGAGAAGTACCTCGCCATGTTTTCATCTTCAGAGGAGTCATCCAAAGACTGTGCTGCTGTTCCGGAATATGTCAGGACCGCTGCAGCCTGCTGGGCTTGAACTCTGAGCATGCAGAGTAGGCCCTCACGTCCCGTCTCAGTAAATGCATCAGTACTGCCTGAGAATATATGATAAAAAACAAAACGTCTCAATAGTGCGTTTGTACGTGTGTATGTATACATACGTACACACGTACAGGGCTTTCTTTTCTACAGAAATATTTTTCCTGAGTTGATGACTCTGCTTATTGCCATCTAGAATGTGAAACAAAATATATTTTGGCATAACTGTATGTTTTCGGATTGTCTAACTGTGTATTTGTGTTAAAGTCAAAAGGTCAAGGCCACACTGACCTCATCTTATGGTTTCAGTTGTCAAGAGACACAGTGTCATTTATATGAGAGAAAATATGTAGAAATATGTAGACGGACACTGCACTGGTTAGCGGAGTCATACAACGCAGTGCGGTAATTCTAGTGTAGTTTTTTTTTAATAAATGGGTTATCTTTTTTACAATCTACAAAAAGTTATCTATACATTTGGTCACAGAATGTTACACAAATAAATTGGCATTAAAGTTGGCATCTTGCTGTCTGGCCAGTCTGACGATGCAGCTGAAGCGTCCATCAAGGGCTTTCTGCAGGTAATTTGGATTGTTTGTTTCTTGTGAAGAGGAGAATAACATGAATTCATACCAATATCAGTTTACAATCAAACCTTTTTGTGTTAACCTTGTGTAAACAGAGTCAAAGGACATTGTACAACAATGACACACATTTTTCCACAGTACCTGTCGTTCACTACTGAAAAACTGACACCCATTACTGGACTGTGTCTTCCTGTAGAGTGGTGATGTTCTCAACGTTCTTTTCACAGTCTGTCAAAACAAAATTAGAGTTACAAATGTTAATGCCCCACAACCCATTGCAGATACGGTTGTATTTGCACACCACATCGGATCAAAACAAAACTGCAGTCTGGGAAACAAGCAGTTTTGGTAGATATAAGGGAAATGCTAATATTCCTGCATGAAACATATTCGGCCCTTTAAGCAAAAATAACAATGATGGCAGGCCGCAACCTCGATGCCTTCGTCTGCTTTGCTTACAGACTAGTTTGCGGAGTCTCGTGCTGCCGCCCACTGACCGATACATCATCGCTCTTTTCTGAAACTAATGAAGGCAAATTCACACATGTAGACAGAAATAATCAGTATAAATTAAAAGGTGTAAATATTGCTAACATTATGTTTGATGGGGGTCATCATTATACATAACAGAGGAAAACTTTGCACATGTATTCCTTAAATTTACTTGCCTTCCTGTGGAAAAAGTTGTTTTCCCAGTTAAACAATCACAGCAGGGAAGCATGATTGATCAAAATTCTTTCAGTGTGATATAAACTTGTATTTCAGCAAGCGTACTTTGGGGATGTAATAAAATGTATATTTAGCACATTATATAAAATGGTGTTTCTGGTATGTAACTTAAAAGTACCTCTTTAATGGTAGGATCATTTCTCTCCCTCATCTTCCTCGTGGTACGTTGATGATGGTAGTGGGCTCAACCCGGCTTCTCTTTCTCTCCAGGCTGCCCTTCCTGCTCTTCATCAAGCAAAACAAACCGTTCGGTCCAAGTTGTTGACGTTAATGAAACTCCTGTAGCTTCACTGGGATCCTCCTTGATTAAAAAACAGAACATAGCAATTGTTTTATAAAATGAATCGCAACTCCATAACATGGAAACATTATTGTCATAGTGCATACTATACATTAAACCAAATTGACCTGATATTGTGGAGTAATAGTAGAGAAATACACTCCTTATTAATCTAAAGCATTCATAAATCAAATTCATGTTTATATTTATATTGTAGCGTCCCTCAATGATGAGCTAAGCGTCTTGAACTGGTTTCAACAACAATGTATTCACCTCCCAGGTAGCACAGGCTACCGTGGGCTGAAGCATGTGGCTAACAATGGCGTATTAGCTGATGAACAGCGTCCATAGTGTGGATTGACGGACTCTCTCCGCACTCGGACTGTAAACCTAGATCGTAACGATCTTTAAAAACAATAAACTACTTACCTGACAGAAGGAAGATGACATCGTGGTCTTCCAAGCGCGCCGTGTTTATGACGTAGCGCTTAGTTAAAGGACTGGTTGTTTACAAATAGGGTTTTTACGACAGCCACACGTCATGTCCGCTCGCGCACTCGGGCCGCTCGGCTCGCGCCGCTCGGGCCGCTCGGCTCGCGCACTCGGGCCGGCCTCGGTATGAACAGACTCGCAGGTTCCTTCTCATTAGAGATGTTATCTAGCCTCAAATATTACTATTATATAACATGAATAACATTCACGATCACTGAAGGACACCACGCAGGGACTGTGATTTAAACACCACGCTGCGCTGTGGTGGCATGGCAACCGTCATAGCAACGATAAACACATGCGTGATAACTATTAAAATATTTATCATAAGCACGAACTGGCTGAAGACTGTGGAAGCAAAGAGCACATTTCTCGCTAGAAATGGTGTCAGAATGTATTTTTATGCCCAAACTAAGTTACAAAATTATATTTTTATCTGAAAAAACAAGGAATCTCCGCCATGTTTTCCTCTCCGCAGACGGGAGCTTGAAAGTCACGTGACGTGAGAACACGCCAATGCAAAACAATGGGAGGACTAAATGTTACCATCTCACAATCTGAGAGGCCAGATTGTGAGATGGTAACGTCGTTCCAAGTGGACCAACGTTGCCATTGAACGTTTTCTGATGAGACTGGGTTGCTGTGAGACACGGAGGGAGGCTGGTACCGCAGCAGGACAGCCGGTGCAGCAGGTGTTGTTGGCGGTTCGAGAGCAGGTGGAACACGGGAACATCTCCTACAACTCACGGAGGAACGAAGCGGTGGTCGTGTTTCTGAGAGCGGCCTGGTGATCCGGGATCAGCTCGTCCAGGTGTGGAGATGTGGGTCACCAGCGGATCTCCTGTCCCCACAGCAGCCACAGCGGGCCGGGGGGAAGGAGGCTGTTCCTCCGGGGCTCGGCGAGGCAGGCGACTCCGCGCATGCTGTCGGTGCTGCCGGGGGCCCGGTGGTCGGCTCTGCTGGTGTCAGAGACTCGGTGGTCGGGTCGGCGGGGACCAGAGGCTCGTTGGCCGGTGTCATTGCTGCCGGTGGCTCTGTTGTAAAGTCCGCCGGAGATGGCGTGTCTAAAGATGGGTCCACTGGTGGTTGCAGCCCGGTTCTGTGGTTGTTAGCGGCCCGGTGCCCGGTGGCCCTCTGGTCGGGCTGCGGGTCTTAGTGGTCCGGTGCCCGGTGGCCCTGTGGTCGGGCTGCGGGTCTTAGACGCCCGGTGCCCGGTGGCCCTGTGGTCGGGCCCGGTGCCCGGTGGCCCTGTGGTCGGGCTGCGGGTCTTGGTGACCCGGTGCCCTGTGGCTCTCATCGGTCCTGCTGAACAGGGGCCTGCTGGTTGTCTTGGTGATGACGTGACTCTGACTCTGAAAGTGTGTCAAGTGTTTCTCAAACTGTTTCCTCTGGAGGAGATTAACATTTAGATGAAACCTTCGGTGAAACAGTTCATGTCAAAGATCTGAAATTCGGTTTCATCAGTATCCATACACCCAGTCAAGGCTCTGAGCAGGAAAGACTTCTACACATTTTTAAAGAAACATTCAGTGGTTATTGACCAAGAAGAATTTATTGTTGTGTGTGGAGACTGGAACTGCTGCACAGATTTTAATTTAGACTTTCAGTCATCTCTGTTTTTATCTGGTGAAACGTTCACTGGTCCTTCATTTTTAAAGTGTGTGTGTGTGTGTGTGTGTGTGTGTGTGTGTGTGTGTGTGTGTGTGTGTGTGTGTGTGTGTGTGTGTGTGTGTGTGTGTGTGTGTGTGTGTGTGTGTGTGTGTGTGTGTGTGTGTGTGTGTGTGTCTGCGTCATGTAGTTTTCCTTTCTAAAATATGATTGAATAAATAATTATTATTTATTTAGATGATAAACTCTGACTGCAGTTCCAGTTATTTTTTGATTTATTATTCACACACAGTAACAGAGTCATCCACGGACTTAGAGCACCCCAACCCGGGAGACAACACTGACAGAGAGAGACAAAGTGAAACACTGTACTGATGCAAACACAAATTTTACATTCACATAAATGAGGCCTCATACAGTAGTGAACACTCATTGTATGGTGTAAGTAACCCTTCACTCTCTATTTGTTTCCCTCCTACGCTCTGCCCTTAGACACTGCACACCCCTTATGTGTGTGTTTAGTAGCTTATAGTGATTGTGTAATGCAGTTAGAGCAAAGCAAATGTTTTCCCACACGCGGCCCAAACAAATGTGTTTCTCCTCCTGAACACGTGTGCACAAGATGTGTGCGTGCATGTGACAGTATGTTACACACTGGCACAGAATCTGGGCTGCTGTGATTGTGTTGGTGATGGGTAAATTGTGCAATAAGTGATGGGACTGCACAGCAGAGAGAAAACTAGAGCCTGTAGCACGGACAGGGTGAGTTACAGCTCTGCTCCCAACTTACTTAAAATAGCATCTCATCATATTTCTATTCAGACATTTCGTAAACCATATTTTTGCCTGAAATATTGCTTTGTTCTGATATTTTGCCCCTCGTCAACAATAAGACTGCAAATAGTGATTAAGCGGACTATAAATCTTTAGTTTTGTCCGGAAAAAAAACACTCCAGATCCCCAATGTACTCACTTTTCAAGGACATAAAAAACATAAATCTTCACGTTTAAGAACCAGCAAATTGTTCAGAAAATTCATAGTCAAATAAAGTAGCTCATCAAATTCAAATAACTGGTCATTTCGGGCACAAGAAACAGGTTCCAGGGTCTCACAATGAAGACTGTAGATATACAGCATGTGTGTGAGAGTTTATATTAGCCTCAATTGGGCACACACAAAGGTCTGTGGCGCCATGGCCCGCTGAGAGACAAAGTGTGTGTGTGTGTGTGTGTGTGTTTTTGAGAGTGTCTTCTATGGGAAGGGGTCATCGGGAGCGCAGTTGAAGCTTGCGTCTAAGAACATGGCCAGAGTTCCCAGGGTGGTGATGATGACAAACAACCACAGGAAGAGACGGTCCACCACCAGAGCAATGAATTGCCAGTCACCTGTCATCTGCAGGAGAGCTCACACACACACACACACACACACTCTTACTGTAAGCAGAGTCAGCATTACACTGTATAGTATGTAAGCAATGACACGTGACCATCACTGCGACCTGTTTGAACCACTGTGCTCACGGCCTGCAGAGAGACAGGCGTAGATAACAAGCTGCCTGACAGCCTCGGTCGTGTCATGCCATGTCGTGCAAATTTCTCACCGTGGCATCCGTGTCCTGCCTCTTCAGCTGCTCGGTCATGTATGTCACTGCAGAAATGGCCGACTTCAGGTTGGGAGGGAGGATGAGACAGTAGCTGTCAGTGTTGGGGAGCCGCTGGAGCTGCACCGTGCTCTCACACCGAATAGACAGAAAGAAAGAGAGAACTTGGAGAGCGGCCAGCAAAGGAGTAGAAAGAGCCAGGAGACATTATTTAGTCCATAAATTCTATGTCAACATAACACACTACATCAATAAAACTAAATAGTAATAACTCAAGATGGATTTAGGACCTTTTGGTAAGATTTTTCTCTCAATTATCACGAATCAAGGATAAACTCAACCTCAAGTGAGAGTTGGGACCAGAGGTGAGGCCAAGTAAATACTGATTGGATCCTTGGATGGGCAGGGTGTCAGTAGCTTTATCTTATAAATAAACAATAAGGAAATTAAACTGATTGAATGATCATAATTTCAAACCTGACTAATTTTGGTCTTAAAATTATGGAATATTTATGGAAAAATAATGAAAAATTATTACTAATATTGTTATGTTGTTGTCATAGCCAAAATAAAAAATAAAAGAAGTTCTAATCTACTGTCGTCGAAGACTAAGAAAGCCAGGAAAGGATCTGTAAATATAAATGTTTAACTCCAGACAATCCATATCGTCAAATGCCATAGAAAAACAATATGAAAAACATGAAATAAGACATGATTAAATACTTTTTTTAATGAAAGGTAAAAAAGTCAAGATTAGAAATATAGAAATGGGTAAAAAAAAAATTGATCAAAACAAGATTAACAAGGGGAAATAATAGTCAAACAATAAAACAAATAAAACCAACACATTTAGACAAAAGTAATTTTTTTAGAATACATTTTAATGCATATCCAGACCATCAGGGGGAAGGTGACCTCAGTTTAAGACCAACAGGAGTGTAGCCAACCTCCCTGGACGTGGATGCATCAGGAAAATTGATGACTAAATGAAGAGACGGATAATATGAATGGTAACCAAAGAGTCCAGAACAACTTCCAAAGAGATTAGAGGTGAAAACCAAGGTCAAGGTCTATCAGTCTCAGATCGCACCATCCGTCGCTATTTGAGCCACAGTAGACTTCATGAAAGACAATCGTGGAGGACACCACTGTTGAAAGCAAATATAAAAAACGAGAATGGAATTTGCCAAAATGCATATTGACAAGCCACAAAGCTTCTGGAGAATGTCCTTTGGACAGATGAGACAAAACTGGAGCTTTTTGGCAAGTCAAATCAGCTACATGTTTACAGATGCAAAAATTAGGCATGCAAAGAAAAGAACACTGTACCTACTTTGAAACATGGAGGAGGCTCGGTTATGTTCTGGGGCTGCTATGCTGCATCTGGCACAGGGTGTCTTGAATATGTGCAGGGTCCAATGCAATATCAAGACTATCAAGGCATTATGGAGCAAAATGTACTGCCCAGTGTCAGAAAGCTTGGTCTCAGTTGCAGGTCATGGGTCCTCCAACAGGATAATGACCCAAAACACACAGCTAAAAACACCCAAGAATGACTAAGAGCAAAACATTGGACTATACTGATGTGGCCATCTATGAGCCCTGATCCAAATCCTATTGAACATCTGTGAAAGGAGCTGAAACATGCAGTCTGGAGAAGACAACCTTCAAACCTGAGACAGCTGGAGCAGTTTGCTCACGAGGAGTGGGCCAAAATACCTGTTGACAGTTGCAGAAGTCTCATTGAGAGTTACAGAAATCGCTTGATTGCATTGCCTGCCTCAAAAGGTTGTGCAACAAAATGTTAAGTTAAGGGTACCATCATTTTTGTCCAGGCCATTTTCATTTGTTTTTTTTCTTAATAATTCTGTTGAACCACAATTCAAAAGCAATGTCTGATTTTCATTAGTTATTTTCAGTAAATTTTTATTTATTATTACTTTTGTCAGTTTCAAGTTATTTCAGTGACCATTGTGGGTTTTTCTTTGGAAGGGTACCAACAATTTTGTCCATGTGTGTATAAATATATGTATATTATCCATGCTGCTGTACAGCATGAGTCAACTGATAAGCATATTATATCATCTTATCGATGCTGTAAAGTATAAATGTGTTAATTTTTATTGAATGCTCTATCAAAGTATCATGTCAAAATTTTGTTACATAACATAATGTACTAAAATAACAAAAATAATGTATTTGTTTAACTCGTCTAGGTTGAAAACAGACTTTTAAACTTTTAATCAAACTTTACATTTAGATTTAGATTTCAAAAACAGTTGTATGGTGCTTTAAAATAAAATGTCCTGAGTTTCTTCCTGCACATCGTCAAAAATCCTCTTTTGTGAATTGTTGTTTTTGCTTCATGGAAGAGAAGAGCGCTGCACAAATGCTGCAAAAGCCTACCACCCAGTGGATCAAAGTGGTACTAATAAGGCAGGCATCTATGCAAGTGCCCTATGTTATTGCACTTAGTTACCTTCCTGAGGATAAGAAATAAAATAAAAAGATGATAAATATGATAATTATATTAACTTATAGTAAATAGATATGAATTAGACAATCTAAGTAGTCTAAAGTATTTTTCTGTTGTCTACTGTTATTACTGTTCAACAAATTACGATTTGGTCGAAATCAATCAATCAATAAAATTATTTGTATAGCCCATATTCACAAATTACAATTCGTCTCATAGGGCTTTAACAGGGTGAGACATCCTCTGTCCTTAACCCTCAGCAAGAGTAAGGAAAAACTACTAAAAACCCTATTTAACAGGGTAAAAATACGTAGAAACCTCAGAGAGAGCCACATGTGAGGGATCCCTCTCCCAGGACGGACAGAAGTGCAATAGATGCCACGTGCAGGAAAACATCATCAAGATTAAAGTCTTCAAGATTAAAGATTAAAGTCTCTAGCAGCATTTGATGAGAGTAGACATCCCGAAGGACAACCCCAACATGACATGCCAAGCAGTCCCGCTGCGATCAGCAACCATCCAGATCACGATCCACCATCAAGACCAGACGCCACTCCAGTCCTCAGTCACCGTCCACCGCTGCCCACCAGGACCCATCACGAGCCACCACCGCGGTCCTGGTCCACCGCCCGTGCCCAATGCCAACGCGACACAGGGTCCGCCACCAGCACCACGATCAGCCCACATAACTCAGAATCCGCCACACTGGGTCCACCACTGCGACCCCCGGTGCGCGATCCACAAACCGCAATCCATGGTGCGGCCACAGAGGCCCTGGATCTGCGGGTGATAAAGCAAAGGGATTCCGGAAGGGGGATAGGGATGGAGAAGAGGAAGGAGAAGCTGGAAAGAGAAGCTCCGTGTGTCATGTGTCATAAAATAGAAAATGTTTCGTTCTTCCGCACTAATTAGCTCTAACTATAAGCTTTATCAAAAAGGAAGGTTTTGAGCCTACTCTTAAACGAACAGATGGTGACTGCCTCCCGAACTGAAAGTGGTAGATGATTCCACAGCCGAGGGGCTTGATGGCTGAAAGCTCTGGCTCCTACTCTACTTTTAGAGACTTTAGGGACAACAAGTATGCTTGAATTCTGGGAGCGGAGTGCTCTAGTGGGTTTATAAGGTACTAACAGCTCTTTAAGGTAAAAAGGCGCTATATTTTTAAGGGCCTTGAAGGTGAGGAGAAGAATTTTAAATTCTATTCTAGATTTAACTGGAAGCCAGTGTAGCGATGCTAATACTGGAGAAATGTGCTCTCTTCTCTGTGTTCTCGTCAGGACACGTGCTGCGGCATTTTGGACAAGCTGTAGAGTCTTTAACGACTTACTGCTGGAGCCTGATAGGAATGAATTACAATAGTCCAGTCTCGATGTGACAAAGGCGTGGACTAGTTTTTCTGCATCTTTTTGGAAAAAGATGATTCTAAAACTTTGTTTTAAGTGACTATTATAGGATAAATCAGGATCGAAGATCACTCCCAAGTTCCTGACTGTTTTGTTTGAAGCAAGGCGGTGTCGTCTAGCGCAGCTATATCATTAGATAATGTATCTCTAAGGTGTTTGGGGCAAAGTATTATAACCTCGGTTTTGTCTGAGTTTAATAAGAGAAAATTGCGGGTCATCCAGGTTTTTATGTCCTTGAGACATGCTCGAAGTTTAGTTAATTGATTACTTTGTTCAGGTTTTATTGACAAGTATAACTGGGTGTCATCCGCATAGCAGTGGAAATTTACAGAGTGTGTCCTGATAATGTTTCCTAGTGGAAGCATATATAATGAGAATAAAATTGGGCCGAGAACAGAGCCCTGGGGAACACCATGGTTAATTTTGGTGCGCACAGATGACTCATCATTAATTTGCACGAATTGGGAGCGATCAGAAAAGTACGATTTAAACCAGTTAAGGGCGGTTCCATTAATGTTAATTAACTGTTTGAGTCTTTGTAATAGAATTTGATGGTCAATTTTGTCGAATGCTGCACTGAGATCTAACAGAACGAGGACAGACACAAGTCCCTGATCTGAGGCTATTAAAAGGTCATTAGTGACTTTTGCCAAGACTGTCTCTGTACTGTGATTGGCTCTAAACCCCGATTGAAAGTCTTCATATATAGTATTTTCCTGGAGAAACTCACACAGCTGATTGGCTACAACCTTTTCTAAGATTTTAGACATGAAGGGGAGATTAGATATTGGCCTGTAATTGGCTAAAACCTCTGGGTCTAGAGTGGGTTTTTTGAGTAGGGGTTTGAAAGACTGTGGTACATAACCTGATGATAATGACAGATTGATAATGTTAAGTAACGAACTATCAATAAGGGGCAGAATTTCTTTAAGTAATTTTGTAGGAATGGGATCTAAGATACAGGTTGTTGGTTTAGAACCTGAGATTATTTTGGTAAACTGATCACGGGTGATCAGAGAGAAGCTGTCTAAGTAATGGGTAGGATTCTCAGCCGTTTCTGAGATCTCTGTTGTTGGGAGGGTATTAGTGCCAATTGAGGGCAGGAGAAGGTTGATTTTATTTCTAATAGTTAGAATTTTATCATTAAAAAAGGTCATAAAGATATTGCTATTTAGGGATCGAGGAATACTGGGTTCGGTGGAGGGGTGACTCTCTGTCCGCCTGGCTACAGTGCTGAAGAGAAACATGGGGCTCTTGCTTTGTGGAAAGCCTTTTTATATTCTTTAACACTATTCTTCCAGTCTATGAGGTTTTCAACATGGTTTCTGGAGCGCCACTTCCTTTCTAGTTTTCTTGATAATTGTTTTAACTCATTTGTCTGGGAATTATACCACGGAGCTAATTTACTATGTTTGACATTTTTCTTTTTTAGAGGGGCTATTGAATCTAATGTTAATCGTAATGAGTCTCCAGAGCTATCGACGAGGTGGTCGATCTCAATGGAGCTCGGGTTTTTAAAGAATTTGTTCTTTATATCTATGGATAATACGGGTTTAAATGTAATTGGAATTATTTCCTTAAATTTAGCTACAGCACTATCAGGTAGACATCTAGAAAATGAGTTTTTTATTAGTGGCATATATTCAGTTATTGAAAAATCAAAGGTTATTAAATTATGGTCTGATAGAACTGGATTGTGCGGAAGTACTGTTAAATGTTCAAATCCGACACCGTACGATAATACAAGGTCCAGTGTGTGGTTACAACAATGAGTAGGTTTGTGCACACACTGACTGAAACCAATTGAGTCTGGTATCGAAATAAATGCTACGCAAAGGCAATCTTTCTAATTGTCAACATGTATATTAAAGTCACCAACAATGATAATTTCATCGGTCTTTAGGACTAAGTTTGATAAAAACTCCGGGAATTCCGTTAAAAATTCAGTATAAGCCCTGGGAGCACGGTAAACTACAGCAAATATGATTGGCTGTTGGTGTTTCCTAGATTGGCCAAATGATTTGTAGCTGAGTTTAGGTTTAGGATTAATTGATAGACTGGAGTTAAAAATGGCAGCAACTCCACCTCCTCGCCCAATTTCTCTGGGAACCTGTGGATTTATATGACTGGGGGGAGTAGATTCATTTAGACTGACATATTCATCAGGATGCAGCCACGTCTCAGTAAGGGACAATAAATCTATGTTGTAAACGGAGACTAGTTCATTAACTAAAAGAGCCTTAGTTGACAGCGATCTAATCTTTAAAAGACCACATTTAAAAGTTTGGGTTTCCTGTGTTGTTTCAGAGGTTGTTTTAATTTGTATTAGATTATTGTGTGGAGTTCTCGCTCTGTTTTTGTTTAATTTCAATAATTTAATCGGACGGTGAACAGACACAATGGGGGTTGTGTGACTGAACCAGAGGGAGCGCAGAGAAGTGTTAAGCACTGCAGCTCTGCTTCCTGGTCCCAACTATGGGCTGTCATGTTATAGACTGAGTAATATTCCTAGATAAGAGAGCTTCTCCATCCCAAGTGGGATGAACGCCGTCTCTCCTAACAAGACCAGGTTTTCTCAAAAAAGTTTGCCAATTATCTCTAAAGCCCACGGCGTTTACAGGACACCACCTCGACAGCCAGCTGTTAAAAGACAACATGCGGCTAAACATGTCATCACCTGTTGTATTAGGGAGCGGGCCAGAGAAAACTACTGTGTCCTACGTCGTTTTAGCAAAAGCACACACCGACTCAACATTCACTTTAGTGATCTCCGACATGCGAAGCCGGGAGTCATTGCTGCTGACGTGAATTACGATTTTATTGTATTTACGTTTAGTTTTAGCCAGCAACTTCAGTTTAGATTCGATGTCGCCGGCTCTGGCCCCTGGGATACAATTAACTATGGTTAATGGTGTCGCTAACCTGACGCTTCTCAGAACCGAGTGAGGGGACTGCTCGATAAGGCTAAGCTACGTGCTAGGTAGGTGGCTCCGCGGCTAGCGGGAGCCGGCTAACTACAGCTAACGGAGTTTCTAAGCTGCGGAGCCGAGCTTCTAAGTCGCTAAGCCTCGCCTCCATCACTACCAACACACTACATTTATTACAAGTACCACTACTGTTAAGGGAGGCAGAGGAGTAAGTAAACATTAGACACTCGGAGCAAGAGAGAGCAGTGGAGCAACAGGGAGAGAGAGAAGACATCGCTATATAGCTACGAGGGTGTGCTCAGACAGAACACAGAATCACTAAGCAAGATAGTGTAAGGGTTGGTACAGTGCCTTGCATAAGTATTCACCCCCCTTGGACTTTTTCCCATTATGTATTGTTACTAACTGGAATTCAAATAGACTTAAATAAACTTTTTCCCGTTTGATCAACAAAACATGCATAGTACTTTGGAGGTGCAAAATAAATTGTATTGTGACACAAACAATAATGAGAACAAAAAAGTTGACATCTGTTGGGTGCATAAGTATTCACCCCCCTGTGTCAATACTTGGTAGAACCCCCTTTCGCTGCAATTACAGCTGCAAGTCTTTTGGGGTATGTCTCTACCAGCTTTGCACATCTAGAGATGGAAAGGTTTGTCCATTCTTCTTGGCAAAAAAGATGAAGCTCAGTCAGATTGGATGGAGACCGTCTGTGAACCGCAATCTTCAAGTCTTGCCATAGATTCTCTATTGGATTGAGGTCTGGGCTTTGACTGGGCCATTTTAAGACATTAACATTCTTTAATCCAAACCATTCCTTTGTAGCTCTGGCTGTATGTTTAGGGTCAGTGTCCTGCTGGAAGATGAACCTCCGCCCCAGTCTCAAGTCTTTTGCAGACTGCATCAGATTTTCTTCAAGGATTTCCCTGTATTTGGCTCCATCCATCTTTCCCTCTATTCTGACCAGTTTCCCTGTACCTGCTGAAGAGAAGCATCCCCACAGCATGATGCTACCACCACCATGTTTCACTGTTGGGATGGTGTGCTCAGGGTGATGGGCAGTGTTGGGTTTTCGCCACACATAGCGTTTTGCATTGAGGCCAAAAAGTTCAATTTTGGTCTCATCTGACCAGAGCACCTTCTTCCACATGTTTGCTGTGTCTCCCACATGGCTTCTGGCAAACTCCAAACGGGATTTTTATGGATCCCTTTCAACAATGGCTTTCTTCTTGCCACTCTTCCATAAAGGCCAGATTTGTGGAGTAGACGACTAATAGTTGTCCTGTGGACAGATTCTCCCACCTCAGCTGTGGATCTCTGCAACTCCTCCAGAGTAACCATGGGCCTCCTGGTTGCTTCTCTGATTAATTTTCTCCTTGTCCGACTCTTCAGTTTGGGTGGACGGCCTCCTCTTGGTAGGTTTGCGGTTGTGCCATATTCTTTCCATTTTCTTATGATGGATTTTATGGTGCTCAGAGAGATGTTCAAAGCTCTGGATATTTTTTTATAACCTAACCCTGCTTCATATTTCTCCACAACTTTATCCCTGACCTGTTTGGTGAGCTCCTTGGTCTTCATGATGCTGTTTGTTCAGTAATGATCTCCAACAAACTCTGAGTCCGTCACAGAACAGGTGTATTTATACTGAGATTAAATTGCAGACAGGTGGACCCTATTTACTAATTATGTGACTTGCAAATGTGACTTGTGAATGCAATTGGTCGCACCAGATCTTTGTTAGGGGTTTCACAGTAAAGGGGGTGAATACATATGCACTCAACACTTTTCAGATTTTTATTTGTAAATAATTGTGAAATCCATGTAATATTTCCCCCCACTTCCAAATGATGCACTATTTTGTGTTGGTCCATTACATAAACTCACAATGAAATAAATTTTAATCTGTGGTTATACCATGACAAAATGTAGAAAAGTCCAAAGGGGGTGAATACTTATGCAAGGCACTGTATGTGTGAGTGTTTAACTACAGACCGGTGATTTTAGCCGTAGTGCTACAGAGAAACAGCTGTGTTTAGAAGATGAGCTAATTCGCAGAGCGACCACCACCAGTGGCAAGAAAACAGGAAATGACACAGCACGCTTACCGTAATGACGTCAGGAACAGTCTCATGATGTCTTCTCGATAAACGATCAGGTTCGATCTGGATCATACAGTTGGCACTGCATCCACGATCTGGGTTTAGCTCGCCACCTCATCATTTAGGAACTACAGGAAGTGACATGTTTTATACCATGATGAACTGCTCTTGGATGCTTTATAATATACAGCTCAAATGATCTGTATATATGAAAGAACACTTCAAAGGATTAATTAAGCAAATAATTATTTTTTGTCAGCTTGCTTTAATGTCAAAGTGTCAGTGATGATAAAATCTTTTGATGTCTTAGATGCAAAGACGAAAGATTTATACGATCTGAATATAGAAAATAGTGTTTTTGACCTGAACAGATGTATAAGGATAGTATAGTGATAGCGATAGCGATAGCACCACCTACTGCTAAAAGGAGGTGATCATCATTTTAAAACTAAATTCGATTCAGATAAAGTTTTCACTATGGGGTCTCACTTGATGCAGTGGACTGTATTGCGTGATCAGTTAGCGGGGTCCAGCTGTGCATGACACAGGCAGGAAGTTATGAGTTAATCCTGTCCGCTGTGCGCAAAACGCATTGCATGCATTCAATAGGTTTTGCGGGCTTTCATCAGATCAACTTCAACTTCTGCGAATGTCATCTCAACAAGATGGAGATATAAACAACCTCGCTATATATGGGTTAGGGTTAGGGTGCATTGTTCCTTCAGCCTCAAACCTCATTCACACGTTCACACATTCACAGTCCCGCCCTGATCAGATCGAAATCAATATTGACTCATTACAGCGCTACCTGCTGGCTAAAGGAAGTGACATTTAATACCATGAGGAACTGCTCTTGGCTGCTTTACAATTACTTTACTAATTATTATTAATTACTTTACTGCTCATATGAGCTGTTGTCAGTTTGCTTTAATGTCACAATGTCAGTGATGTCAGAATCCTGTGATGTCTTAGATGCAAATACAAAATATGTATATGATCCCGGGGACCAAGCCGACACTGGATTAAAGTACCCCTCCGCAGAGACCCAACCATCAGCACCAGACGAGCCCGGGGACACACTTTTAAGCCCCAACCCTGCAGTGTTAATTTCGTTGACGAAAACTGTGACGAAATATATTCGTTAACGACCCTTTTCCCATGACTAAGACGAGAGGAAGACGTAACGAAAACGAATCTTTGAAAATAAAAACTATGGCTAAATCTATTTGAACTTTCTGTGTCATTTTTTGTTCTCAGCTTTACTCTTCTTGTTAATTCTTTGCTGCCTCTCCGTGTTTTGTCTTCTCCTTATTTGTGTTATTTTCATCGCAGAGTCCTTGTCTGAGTCTGAGTCTGAGTCGAGTGCTTTTGGATCGAGAGCCTGGGCTGCAGTCTCTGTCGAAGCCGCGCCGCTCTGTGTTTCTCTCACGGAGCTAAGCTCGGCAGCTGACTGCCGCGCCGTGCTGTCCCGTTCTCCGCAGTCCGTGCCGTTTTCGTTCTGTTTTTTTTTCTTTCGTTCAGTTATTTTCTCCCCTTGCTCCCCTGTTAGCAAGCTGACTCCCAGTTCTGCACTTTCCTCCGCTCCTTGTTTTTCTCCTCCTCCCTCCCGCTTTGCGCCAGGCCTCGACGCACTGGCCGCACCAGCCGCCTCCTCTTCCTGCGCGCACTCCATTTCCTCCTCCTCTTCACCTGTGCTCTCCTCGCTCAGACGGACTTCCTCACTGTCCCCAGACTCATCTTGAACCTCCTCTGTTTCACTTTTGTTGCACACACTCCTCCAATTTATTTAAACACAGGCTGCATTTAGTATTGTTCCGGGCATTCCCTTACTATATGTCCCGGCTGTACACACATCCTGCATACTCTTATTTGCTTGTCGTGAATTACTCTAAAGTATTCCGCTCCCAGCGCAGTATTGAATCTGGCTCGGTACGGCAGTGATTGGACCTGATTATTGAATTTTAGCTTGAGGAATCTTGTCCCGTCCGCCACGTTGGTACTCGACCACATCCTCCTCTTGATTGGTGACACAGCCTAATAATATTTCGCATAAAGACGTCGTTTTTAAGGTTACCTATGTGTATAAATTAAGCTAGTGTAAATACAGTTACAATACCTATGAAGTAAAAATATAAATACATTTTGTAGTTTTCTGGAATAAAAACAGTCAAATGTAGATCCCATTTGGAGTTTCAGGGGTAAAAAGCATTGTAGCCGAATTCAGTACGATTTAAGTAAATGGGAACTCCTTCAAACGAATAAAATCAATTTGGAAAAAAACTTTTAAACTACAAAGGATTTCATTAGTCAAGTTATTCTATTTTGTTGTCAGTTTGCTTTAATGTCACAGTGTCATTGATTGCTATGATGTCTAATATTCCTTTGATTTCTCAGCTGGGCCATTTCTATGTCTATACGCAATGTACCGGTTGCAAAGCTGAAATATTTATACAATCTGAGGAGAAACAAGAGAGTGGGTGTTTTGCTTTGGCCGAAAAAGAAGGTAAAGATTACACCATGATGTAAGACACCATCCATAGGCAATGCCACTACTTTTCGTCACTTATAATTACGTGTGCATAATGATTTATATAATATTTTAGTATTAAGTAGCCCCTAATGAAATGTGAAGTGTGTGTGTTTGAAATAGAAGTAAATCTGTAAAGATGAACGTCACAGCCCGGCTCACGACTGTGACAATGAGGGAGACGACACGGGTGAACTGTTACTATTTCAGGATATTTATTTAACAGAATAAATTATAAGCAACAACCAAAGTCTCCAAAAACAAAACAGAGAAGGGTGCTGGCCAGAGCACACCTGGCCGAGATGTGCACTGATTGTCGCTGATTTCCACTCTACCTGTAGCTCTGGGAACGGAAGAACAGCGATACCTAGTGTCCAGGTGAGGGTGGAAGGGGTCGTCACATCAATAAGTTCAGAACGACTGATATGCCTGTGTTCAGGACCTCACTGACTAACTACATACTGAATATCAAAGATTGTTACTGAATATATTTGGAGACTTTTCAAAGTAAATTCCAACATTTACACTGTGGAATAGATCATTTCAGGATACTTCAAAGTAGACGCAGACAACTGGTCACATCGAAAGAGCGTGACAGTGCAGGAGAAACAGGGACCACATCCTGGTCACATCCTGGAATTTTGTGTCAATTACTCCAATCTCCACCAGATTATCACGAGGATACTCCTGACATTCTCCTTTAAACGTTTATCCCCGATATCCTTTTTGAAATGATCAGCTATTTTAATTAATTGATCCCACGAACAGCGGTCTAATAACTCCTCTGACGGAGCACTCAGAAACTCATCCACAGTAGCCATGACTGAAAAACACAGCTAACCTGCCTGAATATTAACATTTAACTCTGTGCACCGGAGGTCACACTCCTAAAGCTGTACACAGCAACACGTCACTGCAGCGCTGTCCCGCTGACTGCCTAACCAGAAACTGATTAAAGCCCCCCCCCTAGTCTCCAGCTGCTAGTTGTTGTGGGTATTTATGCACTGAATCCCGCAGACCTGGCGAATCAACCAAACTGGCAACTCCACCTGCAGCCTCGGACGTGCTCCCGAGACAACTGCTCGAACCACTTTCACACCACACTACCAAACCCCAACGACCTCCAAAGGGAGTCCGCCCTTTAGCCTAACCGGGACAGAACAGCAGCCACTTACGACAGTATCCGGGCTCACTCGAGTTAAACGACACCAGGAAACACCCGGCACAGCAACACGGAGAAACAAGCCAACACACAACAGCGTCAGTTCACGTACCCGAACATCTCCCACACAAACAAACTACGCTGCTCATTCAAAAAACACGAGGCGCACAGATGACTTGGTGTGTGACGTCACACTACACTCACACATTACCTGATCACAGGTCTCATTCTCAAAAATCGCCTTCTCCACCTATCCAGTCTTTCACAAATGCGGAGGAAAAGCGTGCACCGGACGAGCCCCCATTTGCTCAAGACTGTGGCAAGGAGGGAGACGACAAGGGTGAACTGTGGCTCTATTAGAATATTTATTAACGGAACAAACTATAAACCAAAGTCTCCAAGAACAAAACAGAAAAGGGTGCTGGCGTCTGATTATTTACACAAATAATGATTATCATAATATACAGAAACATGTATCCTAGTGTTAATATGATGAGCAAAAATGTGTATTTACTAAGTAGAGAAACTGCCAATTCCAGTAAAGCCTAAACATTTTCTGGAAAATAAATGATGGAACCTGTTGACTTTTTGTATTAAATGAGACGAATGTGACCCAATATAAGTTTTATCATGGCTTGAAATGAACATTTGATCAAATTCCACATGGATATGAAATGTAGCCCTACTTTTCTAATGACTCTCCAGCATCCTCAGCATGAAACGTTCACGGCTCTGATAGGAAGTCTGGCTCAACTTCACCAGGAGCCTCGGCCATCAGCGGTGTGTTTGCTGCCTGCACAATTACTTGATTTTATTAAAAAGAGATCCTCAGCAGGTGCTTGTTTTCACTCGGTGTCTCTGAACGAACATGTGGAGCAGCTAGGAAACGGGTTTTGGTGGAGCTGTGGTGCTTTTGAACTCATTTTAGGAGAGAAACTAGTGGGAAAAGTCGCTGAGCAGCGCTGCTCACCGCGGTGAACGGGTCGTGTTTGGAGGCTCCACCGACCAAATGCAGAGAGCATCAGAGCTCTTCATGACTTCAATATGAAGACAAATAAGTCCGCTACCTGCTTCCTCACTGTCAGCCTCCAGCACCGGTCAGACACTGAGTTTTTACTCGTTTATCAGTGAAGAGAAAACACAAGTGTCTCGGCGTTCACACTAAACACGGGAGCCACGGCTCGACTGAGTCTCCACGGTTCTCATGGTGTGTTCAAGTACCGCCTACCGATCGGGACTCTCCATCAGTCCGGTAACTCACTCCGATAATTCGTCGTTGATCTATACGCAAAGAGAAATATGGCAGAAGTTGCTCCAGCTCCACCCGCCGCCAAGGTTAAAGCGGCCAAGAAGAAGGCCGTGAAACCGAAGACCGCCGGTGTTCCAGTTTAACTGGCGGGCATGGCTTCTGGCGACATTCCAGATGTTGAGGCTGTTTTTTAAGAGCCGGTGGCAGATTCGTCATTTTCACAAAGCGCCTGTGTGTGAAGTGCGGTGATCTACTGAAGGACTTGCTGAAATAAAAATCCTACAAAAACCCTTCACGAGTTCATGTGTCCGTGTCAGCATCACGTTGAGACCGCAATAAGCATTTAAATGGTAAAAAAAAAAAAAAATTTGTAAAAAAAACCTTGAACGGGATTCGAAACAACAAGCTGAAACACTATAAGCGTCTAGCCTGATGACGATCTCACTACGCCACCGAGTCGCTGAAATTTGCATCGCGCGTTAGATAAATGTCTCGTTCTTTGCTTTGTCAGCTGTATATCACCAGATGTGCTTTAAGGTAACGCCCATGTCATCTGGTGATAGTCCGAACACAGAATAAACGCTTTAAACGTAATACCAGGCTTTACAAATCTGACGCTCCTCTTCATAGGAGACACAGGGAGCATTGAAGAACACACACGCGTCACCAGCTCCACTCGAAGTGCTTTTGTGTGTCGCTGGTGATCATTACAACACGCACACACCAAACAACAGGTACATGTAAACATCCCTCACATCAACAAGGCGGAAGCTCGAGCGGTGTTTTCATGAGTTAAGTTGGTGAACGTGCTTCTAATGGACGTGTGGAGCCTCACGTGTCCTCCTGTGGCTGCTGGTTGAAGTCAGCGGACGGGATTTTAAAAGATGTTCTCGTTGTTGTCGATGATCAGGTTCTGCCATCGGAGAATGAAAACAAGCCAAACGCACATCACAGAACGGGTGTGTTGGTTTTTCGTAGCTTCTGTAAGTCAAGTGTTGTTTATCTGTGTGAAATCAACAGATGATCTGTCCGAAGTGTGTCGAGTGTGTTGTCAACATGACACATGTGTGACGAGGCTAAATATAAATGTGAAAAAATCCCACCACGGGAATCGATCTGCTGTGGTCCACATAAAAATAAACGTAGTGGCAATGGCACTGTCCACTGTACCACTGATAAGGTTACAGATGATAGATTCACCTGTATGCCTTTATCACTGTGAAGCCTGTGCACGACTTAACATGAGTTATTGTTTCAGGGAACACGCCCAGGTTAACTTGTGACAGTCAAAATGTAACCGTAAACTCAGAGTTATCGGTCACACGTCACACATTTGGACACCGCTGCGCCCGTGTGCTTAGCACACGCACGACATCATGAAAAACGGCTGTATCCTGCACTCATACAAAGCAGAAGCCACAAAAGAGTTTGCGTGCTTACTATAAGTCTGCGTTTCATGTGCTCGTTGATATCATGGTTGGTATGAAGCAAGTATACAAACACGAGTAATGAGAGGCTCGTAAGAGCTTGTAGTCGGGAAAAAATACTAGTATCATGGTTTGGGGTAAGGTCTTTTATTGAGTGTCTAAATGCAACACAGACATCTGCGCACTCATCTTCACGAAGTTCAAACTACCATGGCACTTCAAAAGTCGCTGTAGAGACTACCAATGTATGTCCAGATAACCTTTATGGTAAGTAATAGCCACACCTTTTAAGATTTGTTTGGGTCATCTGTTACTTATCTCCGTTTCCTCATCAGACACAGGTGGAAATTCCAACACAATACAAATACTATTAAATTAAACTGTAAGTAAGGAATACATGGCCAAGAGGTTTTATAAAGGCTCCCCAGCTTATGTTCACCAGTTAACATATTAGCACATCACAAACATTTTAATCTAATACAAATGCCATCCATTTCAGTGGCGGTTTGGGGCACGGGCGAAACGGGCAGCCGCCCGCGGCGGCACATTCATCATCTGGCCCGCTTCGCGGTTCTCTCTGGCCCGCGAAGCGGTTCTCTATTATCTATCATATCATATGATA
The DNA here is from genome assembly GCF_947347685.1 of Pleuronectes platessa. Classification (NCBI taxonomy): domain Eukaryota; kingdom Metazoa; phylum Chordata; class Actinopteri; order Pleuronectiformes; family Pleuronectidae; genus Pleuronectes; species Pleuronectes platessa. The sequence continues at coordinate 11,515,881 of NC_070649.1, read as the reverse complement.
GATAATAGAGAACGCTATTATCTGTGGTTTATTTATTTTTTAAATAAATCATAGACCTGCCCGGTTCAATCGTGCCCAAAACCGCCACTGACTTTGATACTAATTTGACACCTGTGTGAAACGTTTGGCTAATCATGATTATACAAGCCCTGGAAAAATAATTAGGAACGTAATTTCACACACGCTCAATCAAAGTCACCTGTTGGTGGCAAAGCCTACATATATGTGTTTTCAGCTTACATGATTTGTAGCGAGTAAGGAGATCCAGAGAGAGACAGCGAGAGAAAGAAAGACAGAGAATTACAAATAGCTTTAGAGAATTGAGAGAGAAAGTGATAGAGTTTGGTAGATTGTTGAGGCAAGGTTAAAGTATTTAGTTAAAGTATTTAGAGTATTTACAGCAGGGATAGTATAGACACATATTGCAGATATAGGATAGATTATTGTAGATATTAGATATAGGATAGATTTGAGTAGCAATAGGCATAAATTAGCACAGGGTAATATTCAGATTAGTAACAGTTTAGTCAGGGACACATAGTTAGATAGTTAGAATGGACCGTAAAATGGTCAGGGAAATTGAAGACTTCCTGAGGCATAATGCCTATCCTTTAGGTTTATCCTCCAAAGAGCGGTATACCATAAAGAGGAGATGTGAAAATTACATCTTCAAGGGTAAGTAGTGGCCTTGTCTTTCCAAACAATAAGGCACTGATGTGGAGTTACTAATATCATCATGGCCCTCAGATGGGCAGCTTTACTATGTATGCCGTAGAAGGAAGCAGGGCGAGTATCTCGCCAAAGTAGTTACGTCACCAGAGGAGGCAAACGATGTGTTTGTGGCCTTCCATGCGAGCGAGCATGGAGGCCATTGCGGGATGGAGAAAACACAGGATGCCATTTCCTTGCGTTATTACTGGCCTGGGATGGAAGAGGACATAAGGAAATGGGTGAGCTTGAATTAATTTTGTCAGTAACCTCTGTGCATGGTGTAGTAAATTACACATTCTATTTCATATTCAATTTGATTCTTTTTTCATTTAATGATTCTTCACATTTGTTTAGGTATTGGAGTGTCCTCCCTGCCAGGCCAAAAGGAATGTCCTCAAAATAAAGAAGGCTTATGTTCCAATTGAGGTGACTGCCCTGAAATGACATCTTATCCCAGAAAAACAACACATTTCCATAACATGTTCTCTTTCCTCAGGTAACTGAGCCACTTGAGCTTGTTGGGATGGATCTGGTTGGAAAACTGACACCGACCAAAAATGGCCACCAGTACATTTGTGTCATGATTGACTACTTTACCAAATGGACAGAGGCCTATCCATTGAAGACCAAATGTGCTGCTGAGGTGACAGACTGCATTATGGACTTCTTTTATAAGTTTGGTGCTCCAAAAAGGCTTCTCACGGACCAAGGAAGAGAATTTGTTAATACGGTAAGAACTTCTCATGCCATCTGTATCATCAGCGCCGCCGCTCCCATAACGCACACTACGCGCTGTGCGTAGGGCACAAAGTCCTGAGGGGGCATCAAAAAATAGGCAACTGGAAAATCATCAGTTATAATAATTATGTAGCCGCTCGTTTTGTTGTATCATAGGTCCGGCCTCAGCCGACGGGGGACACTAGAGCAGGTCATGCGTTCGGGACAGCACACCCGTTTATTTCCGCTCATTTTACAACTTAACTCATATCGTCACAGATCGCATTTACTTTAAAAAACCCTTTCAAAATAAGAGTCACTACCAACAACCCGCTTAGAACAGGAAATACAACTCAACCCTCAACAATAACGTCATTAAATAAAATAGCTTACAATTATAATACCGATATTATTTCAGTATAGAAATATTAAGCACCTTTTAGGCATGTATATCACAAAACAGGCAGAACAAGAGATATATTTAATTGCTCAAATAAAGTTATGATGGTGTGAATTTTCTGCTTCTAAATCTATGCTTTATTGAAGAAGATTGCTCACTTGTATACTTCTGCTTTTAAGTTTGTATTTATGGATGACTCTTTAATTTCTACGAAGATTTTGCACATCTGAATACTTGTGTGTATGTATGTTTTGGCTGTTTTGTGTACTGGGTTTACCAATTAGATTTTCCTTTATCGTTTTAATAAAATGTAAAACTGGTAGAAACAAACCTTTTTTATTCAAGGGGAGGGGGGGGGGGGGGCATCATAAAGGAATTATGCTTAGGGCACCAAAATAGCTAGCTGCGGCACTGTATTATAAATGTTATGGGCTCAATATCAATGTTTCCACTTTTCTTTCAGCTCAACTATAATGTCTGTGAGAAGCTTGGCATTAAGAGAAGTCTCTGCTCTCCCTACCACCCCCAGACCAACGGCTTGGTGGAAAAAATGAACGGAACTATTCAGAGGTATGGTATGTCAGTTTGTGACTTTTCACATTGCAATCTTAATGTCTCAATGTTGTGTGTATGACCTAACAGGACCTTGACCAAATTGGTGGGGGAAAAGCCAAACACCTGGGATGGCCACCTCCAAGCAACCCTTTTTGCTTTAAGGACGAAGAAGCAATTAACCACCAGATACTCCCCCTTTTTCCTCATGTTTGGACGTGAGGCCAGGTACCCTACGGAGGTTCCCGAGGAGTATTTGGTATGTAGGAAAGTACACATGTATTGTGTGTATTTTGGGAAAAACTGGAAATTAGGATGTTTCACTTCATGGCCGCTGTAACTCAACATTCTGATGTGTTTCTTGACACAGGTGACAAATGATGGTGTGGAGGCTCTTATTGCCCAGGAGACCCAACCTGTTGGAATGAAGAGCCTCCCTGCCCACTACAGAAGGGCTCAAGCCAACATGGGGAAAGTGAGGGAAAAGATCAAGAGAAAGAGAGAGGAGATTGGTCATGACGACCATTTTAAAGTTGGCCAAAAGGTGATGAGGGCAAACATACGCCAGGAGCAGAGAAAGGGGGGGAAAATGGAGACCTCCATGCTCGGCCCCTTCACGATCGTGAAATTGGAGGGGAAAAGCGCGGATCTAGTCACGCCGAAAAGTAAAGTGATTCATAAAGTCAACATTGACCAATTAAGCCCATATATTGAGCCTACGCCGCGCATCCCCCACAAATGGATCACCGAATCCGCAATGTCCCTCTCACCCTCATCTCAAGTCGCCTCAACCTCAGCTCCAGCACCCTCAGTTCCAGTCCTGTCCCCCTCATCTCAAGTCGCCTCAACCTCAGCTCCAGCACCCTCAGTTCCAGTCCCGTCCCCCTCATCTCCAGTGGCCTCACCCTCATCTCCAGCCCCATCATCTCCAGCCCTGTCACCCTCATCTCCAGCCGCCTCACCGTCACCCCCATCTGCAACAGTGTGTGTCCCTTCAGACATTTTGGAAACAGGTAATAGCTAATTATGACTTAAGTTATTTTGCTAATATTTATTGCAAGTAATATGTCAACTTTTTTCTACATAGTGGTACACAACATTTGGGCTGGGAAAAAGCCGGAGGTGTTGTGGAGCAAAGCAGGCCCTTACAAACTGTTTACACGGAACCTCCAGGAACACCTTCGTCCAGATGCACTTGTGGAAAGTGAAGTAAGCAAAGTTTTCAGCATTTGGATTTTTAATTTAGAAGTGGGTTAAAATCTGATTCCATTACAGATCATCAATGCATACCTAACGATTGCGCTGAGTAATTTCTCAGAGGCAGGCAGAGGCAGGGGATATCTACTTGACTCCTTCCAAATGACGGACATTTGGAGAGGTAAAAATAAAGGACTGAGGAAGGTAAGTGATAAATGGGACTACACTGCATATGAGGGAGGATCTTTTTAATCATGCTCCTTCACTTGTAGGCCTTTTTTGTCTTGGTCATATGATTTATTTATTCTGCATCTTAATATTAGAGCGAATTGCTCCTCAGAAAACCTGTTTGATTTTCTGTGTTCTATATTGCATGAATGCAGATAGATCCCCTGGATTATGATGTCCTGATTGGAGCTGTCTGCGAGCACCATCACTGGACACTAACTGTAAGGGGCTTTGGCTATAATCACAATATACAGCTCCTGTTGTTAGAATAATTCCTTGTTGATTTTCGAATTTGTCCAGGTGATGTATCCTAAAAAGAGGCAGTCCCTTTATGTTGATCCGTTTGGGGCTAGCGAGGAAGCATTAAAAAAATGCAGTGCAGTAACCAGGTAAGGGGGGCCCTGGTGTGGAGGGTGTTCATAGAATTTTGAACGTGCTATTAATTATTCCTATGCTGCACAGGGCTTTCATGAGGCAGCGGGGCCACAACTGCTCACGCTGGTCCAGTCAAACAGTACCACACGCTCGACAAGTTGATGCAACCTCATGTGGTGTTATTGTGTGTAAAGTAAGTGAAGGTGCTTGAATCAGTAAGTTGAGAAATAAATGGTTGGACCATTTACGCATCCCTGTGTTTTCCACTTGTTTCTTGTTCCAGTTAGCAGACATGATTCTTAATGAAGAGGACATGGAGGACGTTTTTGACAAGACTTCCATTTTAAGGATGAGGTTGCAGATAGGCAAACGGCTGATCAAAGAAACAGGTTTGTCCCTTATTTGTTTTTATTAGCTATTGTAAAACGTGAGCTATTCATTAGGAAAAAAATAACATAACAATGTTTCATGAACAGATGATTTGACCAACCTATGCCGAGCGTGTGGCTCATATGACACAGATGTGCAATGGGTAAGGCAGATTTTAAGCACTTTCGGTTGATGCACGTCTTAGTTATGGTACTGCCATACAGATTCTTTTCTCTACTTCCAGATTGCTTGCACACCTTGTGATCAATGGTTCCACAGAAGCTGTGTTGGGCAACCACCTGTGGAGGCACCTTTTTATTGCCCATTGTGTATTTAAACCTGTTTACTAGTATTTATTTTTAACCGGCTCCTTGCTTTTAAGGTAGCTTGATTGATTGATAAAATGTCAGACATGTTTACCCTCATCAATGCTGCTGAAAACTTTAATGTTGATGATGTTCTCCTACACTTGACATCTATTGCGCTTATGTCCGTCCTGGGAGACGGATCCTCACATGTGTCTCTGAGGTTTCTACGTATTTTTACCCTGTTAAAAGGGTTTTTAGTAGTTTTTCATTACTCTTGTTGAGGGTTAAGGACAGAGGATGTCACATCATGTTAAAGCCCTATGAGACAAATTGTGATTTGTGAATATGGGCTATACAAATAAAATGTGATTGATTGATGAAAGTGAAGATGAGTGCGCAGATGTCTGTGTTGCATTTAGACACTCAATAAAAGACCTTACCCCAAACCATGATACTAGTATTTTTTCCCGACTACAAGCTCTTACGAGCCTCTCATTACTCGTGTTTGTATACTTGCTTCATACCAACCATGATATCAACGAGCACATGAAACGCAGACTTATAGTAAGCACGCAAACTCTTTTGTGGCTTCTGCTTTGTATGAGTGCAGGATACAGCCGTTTTTCATGATGTCGTGCGTGTGCTAAGCACACGGGCGCAGCGGTGTCCAAATGTGTGACGTGTGACCGATAACTCTGAGTTTACGGTTACATTTTGACTGTCACAAGTTAACCTGGGCGTGTTCCCTGAAACAATAACTCATGTTAAGTCGTGCACAGGCTTCACAGTGATAAACGCATACAGGTGAATCTATCATCTGTAACCTTATCAGTGGTACAGTGGACAGTGCCATTGCCACTACGTTTATTTTTATGTGGACCACAGCAGATCGATTCCCGTGGTGGGATTTTTTCACATTTATATTTAGCCTCGTCACACATGTGTCATGTTGACAACACACTCGACACACTTCGGACAGATCATCTGTTGATTTCACACAGATAAACAACACTTGACTTACAGAAGCTACGAAAAAACAACACACCCGTTCTGTGATGTGCGTTTGGCTTGTTTTCATTCTCCGATGGCAGAACCTGATCATCGACAACAACGAGAACATCTTTTAAAATCCCGTCCGCTGACTTCAACCAGCAGCCACAGGAGGACACGTGAGGCTCCACACGTCCATTAGAAGCACGTTCACCAACTTAACTCATGAAAACACCGCTCGAGCTTCCGCCTTGTTGATGTGAGGGATGTTTACATGTACCTGTTGTTTGGTGTGTGCGCGTTGTAATGATCACCAGCGACACACAAAAGCACTTCGAGTGGAGCTGGTGACGCGTGTGTGTTCTTCAATGCTCCCTGTGTCTCCTATGAAGAGGAGCGTCAGATTTGTAAAGCCTGGTATTACGTTTAAAGCGTTTATTCTGTGTTCGGACTTTCACCAGATGACATGGGCGTTACCTTAAAGCACATCTGGTGATATACATCTGACAAAGCAAAGAACGAGACATTTATCTAACGCGCGGTGTACATTTCAGCGACTCGGTGGCGTAGTGAGATCGTCATCAGGCTAGACGCTTATAGTGTTTCAGCTTGTTGTTTCGAATCCCGTTCAAGGTTTTTTTTACAAATTTTTTTTTTTTTACCATTTAAATGCTTATTGCGGTCTCAACGTGATGCTGACACGGACACATGAACTCGTGAAGGGTTTTTGTAGGATTTTTATTTCAGCAAGTCCTTCAGTAGATCACCGCACTTCACACACAGGCGCTTTGTGAAAATGACGAATCTGCCACCGGCTCTTAAAAAACAGCCTCAACATCTGGAATGTCGCCAGAAGCCATGCCCGCCAGTTAAACTGGAACACCGGCCCCAGCGTCAGTGAGCTCATCGTAAAGGCCGTGTCCGCGTCCAAGGAGCGCAGTGGCGCGTCAGTCTCCGCCCTCAAGAAGGCTCTGGCTGCCGGAGGCTACGATGTGGAGAAGAACAATTCCCGCGTCAACACCACCATCAAGAAGCTGGTGGTCAGCGGGACCCTGGTCCAGACCAAGGGATCCGGGGCCACCGGCTCCTTCAAGATGAGCAAGAAGGTGGAGACCAAGGTCCAGCAGCCGCTAAAAAGTCCCTGAAGAAGGTGACGAAACCAGCCGCGGCCAAGAAGCCCACCAAGAGCCCCAAGAAAGTGGTGAAAATGGCCCCTGCTGCCAAGAAAGCCCCTGCGAAGAAGGTCGCCAAACCTAAAGCGAAGAAGGCAGCAGCCAAGAAGAAGTGAGCTGTCCTCACTGTGAAACATGTCCATCCTGGTAAAAGGCTCTTTTAAGAGCCACGCACGTCTATCCACAAAGAGCTGTTTCCTCATCAATCATCACCACTGTCAATCATATCATGTAAAATTATGTTAAGCGATATCCGTTCGAATTCATATACCTTAGTTATTAAATATTGTACCTTTGTTGTTATATTTATCATAGTTTCCTTGTGTCTTTCCTTGCTAAATATAAAAGTGACAGCTGCTTAGAAAAATGTCAATTTCGGCTTCACATCATATAACTGTACTGTACTGCAGTAACATCAGGCAGCCAACAGATAGAGCTGCTCTCCAAATGATGTGAACCGAAACAACGTCCACTACCAGATGAACTCTCCTCCATGTCCTGTCCGAAGCTTTGTTTTCCAGTCGCTCAGCTTCTCCTGTTTTATTGCAGCTACTCGTTTGAGTCATAGAAATGAGCTCTGTAGCTGCATCAACTTGATCAGTGGCTGTTATTAAACTAAAGTATTGATGAACTGTCATCAGACACTGCAACATCAACAGAGGGAAAGTCACAAGGTTAAATTTATTAACAGGGAGTAGAGGGTTTTTCCAGGTGATGCTTTTCTCAGATTTATGTTTAAAGCACTAATTAATTAAAAAAGTTAAATAGTAAAATAAAAAAAATACTTAATTGTTTTAATCTTGTTTCAGGACCATGGACAGAGATGTTTGTTTTGTTTAGGTGCTGCACTTCAACAGTGTGATGCCCTGAATGGATGTTGTGGAGCAGAGTGCAGCCGCTTTACGCTTCAAGTCTGTGCAGAAACACACTTAGGTGAAAAATTAGATGACTGTATCTAGTCAACTATAGAAAACAATATTGGGTTGCCACAATTAAGGAAGTGTTGTCAACAAACACTGTGTTTAACCAGAATGTACACACGTGTGCAGTATGTGAAAGTGTTTGTGTAAATTGCAGCGTGTAAACATGTCATTTTAACCATTCAAACAGACTTTATTTATTGTGACGACCCCTTCTCACCTGGACACTAGGTGTCCCTGTTCTTCCGTTCCCAGAGCTACAGGTGGAGTGGAAATCAGCGACAATCAGTGCACATCTCGGCCAGGTGTGCTCTGGCCAGCACCCTTCTGTCTTGTTTTTGGAGACTTTGGTTGTTGCTTATAATTTATTCTGTTAAATAAATATCCTGAAATAGTGACAGTTCACCCGTGTCGTCTCCCTCATTGTCACAGTCGTGAGCCGGGCTGTGACGTTCATCTTTACAGATTTACTTCTATTTCAAACAAACACACTTCACATTTCATTAGGGGTACTTAATACTAAAATATTATATACATCATTATGCACACATAATTATAAGTATGACGAAAAGTAGTGGCATTGCCTATGGATGGTGTCTTACATCATGGTGTAATCTTTACCTTCTTTTTCGGCCAAAGCAAAACACCCACACTCTCTTGTTTCTCCTCAGATTGTATAAATATTTCAGCTTTGCAACCGGTACATTTGGTATAGGCATAGGCGCAGAGGCATAGAAATGGCCCAGCTGAGAAATCAAAGGAATCTTAGACATCATAGCATTCAATGACACTGTGACATTAAAGCAAACTGACAACAAAATAGAATAACTTGACTAATGAGATTCTTTGTAGTTTAAAAGTTTTTTCCCAAATTGATTTTATTCGTTTGAAGGAGTTCCCATTTACTTAAATTGTAATGAATTCGGCTACAATGCTTTTTACCCCTGAAACTCCAAATGGGATATAGATTTGACTGTTTTTATTCCAGAAAGCTACAAAATGTATTTATATTTTTACTTCATAGGTATTGTAACTGTATTTACACAAGCTTAAATTATACACATAGGTAACATTAAAAACGACGTTCTTATGCAAAATAGTATTCGGCTGTGTCACCAATCAAGAGGATGTGGTCGGGTACCAACGTGGCGGACGGGACAAGATTCCTCAAGCTAAAATTCAATAATCAGGTCCAATCACTGCCGTACTCAGCCAGATTCAATACTGCGCTGGGTGCGGAATACTTTAGAGTAATTCACGACAAGAAAATAAGAGTATGCAGGATGTGTGTACAGCCGGGACATATACTAAGGGAATGCCCGGAACAATACTAAATGCAGCCTGTGTTTAAATAAATTGTAGGAGTGTGTTTGCAACAAAAGTGAAACGGGGGAGGTTCAAGATGAGTCTGGGGACAGTGAGGAAGTAAGTCTGAGCGAGGAGAGCACAGGTGCAGAGGAGGCGGCTGGTGCGTCGAGGCCTGGCGCGAAGCGGGAGGGAGGAGGAGAATAAAAGGAGAGGAGGAAAGTGCAGAGCTGGGAGTCAGCTTGCTAACAGGGGAGCAAGGGAAGAAAATAACTGAACAAAAGACCAAAAAACGTAACGAAAACAGCACGGACTGTCGAGAACGGGACAGCACGGCGCGGCAGTCAGCTGCCGAGCTTATCTCCGTGAGAGAAACACAGAGCGGCGCGGCTTCGACAGAGACTGCAGCCCAGGCTCTCGATCCAAAAGCACTCGACTCAGACTCAGACAAGGACTCTGCGATGAAAATAACACAAGGAGAAGACAAAACACAGAGAGGCAGCAAAGAATTAACAAGAAGAGTAAATCTAAGAACAAAAAATGACAATCTTGAATAAACAATGGCAACCGTCAGCTCATTTAATGCCCAAAGGCTACGCAAGAAAAGGAAAAGACAACAAATATTGGAAATGATCAAATATGGCATATTATGTGTACAGGAAACACACTGGGATGAGGAGTGTATGAGGGAGATCGAGAAGGAGTGGATGGGAGGCAGGGCCGGCCCTAGCACAACTGGCGTTCTAGGCAAGCCTCATTCCTGGCGCCCCCCCCCCCCCCCCCCCCCCCCCCCCCGGAAAATAAATAAATTTCGAAACGATTTTCCACGAAAACTTTTTATAAGATTATTTATTTCTTTGTCGAAGTTGCTTGGACACACATACTCTAACCATAAGCCTCAATGTGCTAGCATGTTCTGACAACACTTATAGCCTGCAAAATAGTTGATCAAGTAGCATTTCAGACAATGGCTGGCAATCTACATGAGGGGAGTTATATTGTAGCAAAGGACCAAAACTATGAAAATATTAATGAGGAAGATTCAGACCCAGATGATGTTCCTGCAATTTAAGGCTGATAATAGCAACTAAAGATTATTTGATCCTATGATGCTGTCATGTCACATAGATAATTGGATCATTTGATACCATAGGTTATTTGATTATTTGACTTACATATAAAAGAGCAACAGGTACAATTGCCTTATATATAAAGGAACAACACCTCTCATGAGTCCAATCACACCATTAGTAGACCTCAGTTGCACGAGAACCTTCTCTCTGACAAATTCCTCAAACCGCGACAGACGACAGTCAGCAGACAAGCTCTTCACAGCAAAACTACTTTACAAGAACTTTTCCTACATTGGATCATCTGCTTTCATCAAACATGGAGAAGATCAACTTCTCCGCAGACACAGTACGTTTCGTTCTAAGCAGGAGAGACTTCAAAACACAACTGTCTTTTATTACTTTAATGTAGTTTTAAAGACTTTAAAAGCAGACGTGTGTAAATGACTGAAGTCCATTCAGCTCTGTCTGTTTGAATATATCTGACGTTAGGATGGGACTGTGTATTTACCTGTTATATCTATATTTGTATCTTTCAGTCTCTTGGACAAATGCAGTCGGATGAAAACACGAGTGTCATTGAGACATGTTGATGTTGTTTTGATTGTCTACTTAGAGACTGGTAAAAACTTAGAAACTCCGCTGGGCAGTGAGGCGGGAGACACTCGCGCCACTAGGTGGGCGGGGCTACATTCGCCTGTATAGGTGTTTATTTTACATGCGTGTCGTCTTGCAGGAGGGGCGCGATAGTATATTGTTTACTTAACAGTGTGTAGTTCAGCTCCGACACACACAGACTGTAATTAAGTCATGTATTGTTATTGTGCCTTATAAAGACGGGTTATAAGCTAATGTTCAATAGGTCTATATTGTAAATGTTTGTATTTCTTTATGAGTCATAATGTATGTTAAGATGTTTGAAGTAAAGAGACACCATAATAATTGAATGTATGTTTTATGCACTTTAAAATGCAGTTACACTCACAGAAATGCTTATACTTGAAATTGTGTTTAATTTGAACAAGATGCAGTCCGGATGAGGTTAGTTTGACGTTAAAAAAATTAATCTAACATTAGGGTAAAATTAGCCAAAAATCGTAAAAACGGAAGGGGTACTGGCTCCTTGGTGTTGTCAGAACATGCTAGCACATTGAGGCTTATGGTTAGAGTATGTGTGTCCAAACAACTTCGACAAAGAAAGAAATAATTTTATAAATTGTTTTGGGGGGGGCGCCAGGAGTGAAGCTTGCCTAGAGCGCCAAATGTGCTAGGGCCGGCCCTGGTCTTGGGACACACACACACTCGCCCGTACAAAACTGTACATGGAGCCGCTGCAGAGCCGCGGGTTGCCGACCCCTGGCTTCGGCGAAAGAACAATTTTTTTTTACAGTTTCACCGTTAAAGAGATGCGGACGTCAAAAGTTTTGACTCAAAACATTAGTTCCCCCTAACATTTCCCCTCCCGGTCGCGCGCCCCACCTGTAGGCGCGCGACACAGTTTGAGAATCACTGCATTTGAGAGACCCAGAGGTGAACTGTCCCCCGCGCCCCCCTCCCCTTCCCCCTTCTCGCACAGCATCAAGCATGGGCGCCTGCAGTTGCCAATTCCCCATTGATATGATAGATAATAGAAAATCTCAATAGAGACCCTGAAAAGAAATATGTAGTCGGGTCGTAACACAAAATTACTTCATTTGGTAACACACAATTGAAAAAAAATTTAAAATTTAGAGTGAAACCAGTAAGATCAGCAAATTTACTTTAGATCAGATGTACTTAAAATCTGAATTATTTCAAATCAGATGTTTGCTTTAAAAGTATCAGATTTTCCAACTCAATTATTCGCTTTACTCAAAAGTAAAATACTGATCCATAACTACCTAATATTTTGCATAAAGACGTCGTTTTTAAGGTTACCTTTGTGTATAATTTAAGCTTGTGCAATACAGTTAAAATACTTTTTAAAAAAAATATCAATACAGTTAGTAGTTTTCTGGAAGAAGAATATAGTCGAATGTAGATCCCATTTGGAGTTTCAATTTAAGTAAATGGGAACTCCTTCAAACGAATAAAATCAATTTGGGAAAAAACTTTTAAACTACAAAGAATTTCATTAGTCAAGTTATTCTATTTTGTTGTCAGTTTGCTTTAATGTCACAGTGTCATTGATTGCTATGATGTCTAATATTCCTTTGACTTATCAGCTTGGCCATTTCTATGCCTGCGCACCTATTCCTATACCAAATGTACCGGTTGCAAAGCTGAAATATTTACACAATCTGAGGAGAAACAAGAGAGTGTGGGTGTTTTGCTTTGGCCGAAAAAGAAGGTAAAGATTACACCATGATGTAAGACACCATCCATAGGCAATGCCACTAATTTTCGTCATAGTTATAATTATGTGTGCATAATGATGTATATAATATTTTAGTATTAAGTAGCCCCTAATGAAATGTGAAGTGTGTGTGTTTGAAATAGAAGTAAATCTGTAAAGATGAATGTCACAGCCCGGCTCACGACTGTGACAATGAGGGAGACGACACGGGTGAACTGTCACTATTTCAGGATATTTATTTAACAGAATAAATTATAAGCAACAACCAAAGTCTCCAAAAACAAGACAGAAGGGTGCTGGCCAGAGCACACCTGGCCGAGATGTGCACTGATTGTCGCTGATTTCCACTCCACCTGTAGCTCTGGGAACGGAAGAACAGGGACACCTAGTGTCCAGGTGAGAAGGGGTCGTCCCAATAAATAAAGTCTGTTTGAATGGTTAAAATGACATGTTTACACGCTGCAATTTACACAAACACTTTCACATACTGCACACGTGTGTACATTCTGGTTAAACACAGTGTTTGTTGACAACACCTCCTTAATTGTGGCAACCCAATATTGTTTTGTATAGTTGTCTAGATACAGTCATCTAATTTGTCACCTATGTGTGTTTCTGCACAGATTTGAAGCGTAAAGCGGCTGCACTCTGCTCCACAACATCCATTCAGGACATCACACTGTTGAAGTGCAGCACCTAAACAAAACAAACATCTCTGTCAATGGTCCTGGAACAAGATTAAAACAATTAAATATTTTTTTATTTTACTCTGAAAAATGCACTTAGTGTTTTAATCATAAATCTGAGAAAAAGCATCACCTGGAAAAACCCTCTACTCCCTGTCAGTAAATTTAACCACATATAACTTTCCCTCTGTTGATGTTGCAGTGTCTGATGACAGTTCATCAATACTTTAGTTTAATGACAGCCACTGATCAAGTTGATGCAACTACAGAGCTCATTTCTATGACTCAAACGAGTAGCTGCAATAAAACAGGAGAAGCTGAGCTACTGGAAAACAAAGCTTCGGACAGGACATGGAGGAGAGTTCATCTGGTAGTGGACGTTGTTCCGGTTCACATCATTTGGAGAGCAGCTCCATCTGTTGGCTGCCTGATGTTACTGCAGTACAGCACAGTTATATGATGTGAAGCCGAAATTGACATTTTTCTAAGCAGCTGTCACTTATATATTTTGCAAGGAAAGACACAAGGAAACTACGATAAATATAACAACAAAGGTACAATATTTAATAAGTATGGTATATGAATTCGAACGGATATCGCTTAACATAATTTTACTTGATGTACAGTGCCTTGCATAAGTATTCACCCCCTTGGACTTTTTCCCATTATGTACTGTTACTAACTGGAATTCAAATAGACTTAAATAAACTTTTTCCCGTTTGATCAACAAAACATGCATAGTACTTTGGAGGTGCAAAATACATTTTATTGTGACACAAACAATAATGAGAACAAAAAAGTTGACATCTGTTGGGTGCATAAGTATTCACCCCCCTGTGTCAATACTTGGTAGAACCCCCTTTCGCTGCAATTACAGCTGCAAGTCTTTTGGGGTATGTCTCTACCAGCTTTGCACATCTAGAGATGGAAAGGTTTGTCCATTCTTCTTGGCAAAAAAGATGAAGCTCAGTCAGATTGGATGGAGACCGTCTGTGAACCGCAATCTTCAAGTCTTGCCATAGATTCTCTATTGTATTGAGGTCTGGGCTTTGACTGGGCCATTTTAAGACATTAACATTCTTTAATCCAAACCATTCCTTTGTAGCTCTGGCTGTATGTTTAGGGTCATTGTCCTGCTGGAAGATGAACCTCCGCCCCAGTCTCAAGTCTTTTGCAGACTGCATCAGATTTTCTTCAAGGATTTCCCTGTATTTGGCTCCATCCATCTTTCCCTCTATTCTGACCAGTTTCCCTGTACCTGCTGAAGAGAAGCATCCCCACAGCATGATGCTACCACCACCATGTTTCACTGTTGGGATGGTGTGCTCAGGGTGATGGGCAGTGTTGGGTTTTCACCACACATAGCGTTTTGCATTGAGGCCAAAAAGTTCAATTTTGGTCTCATCTGACCAGAGCACCTTCTTCCACATGTTTGTTGTGTCTCCCACATGGCATCTGGCAAACTCCAAACAGGATTTTTTATGGATCCCTTTCAACAATGGCTTTCTTCTTGCCACTCTTCCATAAAGGCCAGATTTGTGGAGTAGACGACTAATAGTTGTCCTGTGGACAGATTCTCCCACCTCAGCTGTGGATCTCTGCAACTCCTCCAGAGTAACCATGGGCCTCCTGGTTGCTTCTCTGATTAATTTTCTCCTTGTCCGACTCTTCAGTTTGGGTGGACGGCCTCCTCTTGGTAGGTTTGCGGTTGTGCCATATTCTTTCCATTTTCTTATGATGGATTTTATGGTGCTCAGAGAGATGTTCAAAGCTCTGGATATTTTTTTATAACCTAACCCTGCTTCATATTTCTCCACAACTTTATCCCTGACCTGTTTGGTGAGCTCCTTGGTCTTCATGATGCTGTTTGTTCAGTAATGATCTCCAACAAACTCTGAGTCCGTCACAGAACAGGTGTATTTATACTGAGATTAAATTGCAGACAGGTGGACCCTATATACTAATTATGTGACTTGCAAATGTGACTTGTGAATGCAATTGGTCGCACCAGATCTTTGTTAGGGGTTTCACAGTAAAGGGGGTGAATACATATGCACTCAACACTTTTCAGATTTTTATTTGTAAATAATTGTGAAATCCATGTAATATTTCCCCCCACTTCCAAATGATGCATTATTTTGTGTTGGTCCATTACATAAACTCACGATGAAATAAATTTTAATCTGTGGTTATACCATGACAAAATGTAGAAAAGTCCAAAGGGGGTGAATACTTATGCAAGGCACTGTATGTGTGTGTGTCAGTAGTAGTCTGCCTCTCCTTCACACAGTCTAAAGCTATTTGTTATATTATTTAATTTGAACCAACTTCTAAATCTTAACATTGTAAGAAAGACATTTAATATATTCCTGTCTAACTTGACTCGCTTTAGTTATGAACTCTGTCTCTACATATTTAGTGAAAGTGGTGATGATTGATGAGGAAACAGCTCTTTGTGGATAGACGTGTGTGGCTCTTAAAAGAGCCTTTTACCAGGATGCACATGTTTCACAGTGAGGACAGCTCACTTCTTCTTGGCTGCTGTCTTCTTCGCTTTGGTTTTGGCGACCTTCTTCGCGGGTGCTTTCTTGGCAGCAGGGGTCTTTTTCACCACCTTCTTGGGGCTCTTCGCCACTTTCTTGGGGCTCTTCGCCACCTTCTTGGGGCTCTTCGTGGGCGTCTTGGCCGCTGCTGGTTTCGTCACCTTCTTCGGGGACTTTTTAGCGGCTGCTGGCTACTTGGCTGCCGCCGACTTGGGCTTTTTAGCCACTGCGGGTTTCTTCACCGGCTTCTGGACCTTGGTCTCCACCTTCTTGCTCATCTTGAACGAGCCGGTGGCCCCGGATCCCTTGGTCTGGACCAGGGTCCCGCTGACCACCAGCTTCTTGATGGTGGTGTTGACGCGGGAATTGTTCTTCTCCACATCGTAGCCTCCGGCCGCCAGAGCCTTCTTGTGGGCGGATACTGACTCGCCACTTCGCTCCTTGGTCGCAGACACGGCCTTCACGATGAGCTCACTGACGCTGGGGCCGGCGGTCTTCGGTTTCACGACCTTCTTCTTGGCCGCTTTAACCTTGGCGGCGGGTGGAGCGGGAGCTGGAGCGACTTCTGCCATCTTTCTCTTTGCGTATAGATCAACGACGAACTATCGGAGTGAGTTACCGAACTAATGGAGAGTCCCGATCGGGAGGCGGTACTTGAACACACCATGAGAACCGTGGAGACTCAGTCGAGCAGTGGCTCCCGTGTGCAGTGTGAACGCAGAGACACTTGTGTTTTCTCTTCACTGACAAACGATTAAAAACTCAGTGGGTGAGCGGAGCTGGAGGCTGACAGTGAGGAAGCAGGTAGCGGACTTATTTGTCTTCATATTGAAGTCATGAAGAGCTCTGATGCTCTCTGCATTTGGTCGGTGGAGCCTCCAAACACGAGCCGTTCATCACGGTGAGCAGCGCTGCTCAGCGGCTTTTCCCACTAGTTTCTCTCCTAAAATGAGTTCAAAAGCACCACAGCTCCACCAAAACCCGTTTCCTAGCTGCTCCACATGTTTGTTCAGAGACACCGAGTGAAAACAAGCACCTGCTGATGATCCCTTAGTAATAAAATCAAGTAATTGTTCAGGAAGCAAACACACCGCTGATGGCCGAGGCTCCTGGTGAAGTTGAGCCAGACTTCCTATCAGAGCCGTGAACGTTTCATGCTGAGGATGCTGTAAAGTCATTATAGAAGTAGGGCTACATTTTATATCCATGTTGAATTTGATCAAATATTCATTTCAAGCCATGATTATCATTATTTGTGTAAATAATCATTAAAACCTGACAAACATTTCTGAAAAACTGTTTGACCCGTGTGAGAAATCTCTGTTAACCATTAGTCTGTTAACCAGTCATTATATGTTACCTTTTGATCAATAGATCAAGTCTTCTCAGACTTTTATAGCCAATAACACATTCTTATAACAAATGAAGGCCTTAGTGTCAACAAACACTGTGTTTAACCAGAATGTACACAGGTGTGCAGTAAGTGTTTGTGTAAATTGCAGCGTGTAAACATGTCATTTTAACCATTCAAACAGACTTTATTTATTGTGACGACCCCTTCTCACCTGGACACTAGGTGTTGCTGTTCTTCCGTTCCCAGAGCTACAGGTGGAGTGGAAATCAGCGACAATCAGTGCACATCTCGGCCAGGTGTGCTCTGGCCAGCACCCTTCTGTCTTGTTTTTGGAGACTTTGGTTGTTGCTTATAATTTATTCTGTTAAATAAATATCCTGAAATAGTGACAGTTCACCCGTGTCGTCTCCCTCATTGTCACAGTCGTGAGCCGGGCTGCGACGTTCATCTTTACAGATTTACTTCTATTTCAAACACACACACTTCACATTTCATTAGGGGCTACTAAATACTAAAATATTATATACATCATTATGCACACATAATTATAAGAATAGGATAAGTATGAAGAAAAGTAATGTCATTGCCTATGGATGGTGTCTTACATCATGGTGTAATCTTTACCCTCTTTTTCGGCCAAAGCAAAACACCCACACTCTTGTTTCTCCTCAGATTGTATAAATATTTCAGCTTTGCAACCAGTACATTTGGTATAGGCATAGGTGCGCAGGCATAGAAATGGCCAAGCTGATAAATCAAAGGAATATTAGACATCATAGCAATCAATGACACTGTGACATTAAAGCAAACTGACAACAAAATAGAATAACTTGACTAATGAAATCCTTTGTAGTTTAAAAGTTTTTTCCCAAATTGATTTTATTCGTTTGAAGGAGTTCCCATTTACTTAAATTGAAACTCCAAATGGGATCTACATTCGACTATATTCTTCTTCCAGAAAACTACTAACTGTATTGATATTTTTAAAAAAAAGTATTTTAACTGTATTGCACAAGCTTAAATTATACACAAAGGTAACCTTAAAAACGACGTCTTTATGCAAAATATTAGGTAGTTATGGATCAGTATTTTACTTTTGAGTAAAGCGAATAATTGAGTTGGAAAATCTGATACTTTTAAAGCAAACATCTGATTTGAAATAATTCAGATTTTAAGTACATCTGATCTAAAGTAAATTTGCTGATCTTACTGGTCTCCCTCTAAAAAAAAATTTCAATTGTGTGTTACCAAATGAAGTAATTTTGTGTTACGACCCGACTACATATTTCTTTTCAGGGTCTCTATTGAGATTATCTATTATCTATCATATCAATGGGGAATTGGCAACTGCAGGCGCCCCTGCTTGATGCTGTGCGAGAAGGGGGAAGGGGAGGGGGCGCGGGGGACAGTTCACCTCTGGGTCTCTCAAATGCAGTTATTCTCAAACTGTGTCGTGCGCCTACAGGTGGGGCGCGCGACCGGGAGGGGAAATGTTAGGCGGAACTAATGTTTTGAGTCAAAACTTTTGACGTCCGCATCTCTTTAACGGTGGAACTGTAAAAAAAAATTGTTCTTTCGCCGAAGCCAGGGGTCGGCAACCCGCGGCTCTGCAGCGGCTCCATGTACAGTTTTGTGCGGGCGAGTGTGTGTGTGTCCCCAGACCAGGGCCGGCCCTAGCACACTTGGATCTCTAGGCAAGCTTCACTCCTGGCGCCCCCCCCAAAACAAATTATAAAATTATTTCTTTCTTTGTCGAAGTTGCTTGGACACACATACTCTAACCATAAGCCTCAATGTGCTAGCATGTTCTGACAACACCAAGGAGCCAGTACCCCTTCCGTTTTTATGATTTTTGGCTAATTTTACCCTAATGTTAGATTAATTTTTTTAACGTCAAACTAACCTTATCCGGACTGCATCTTGTTCAAATTAAACACAATTTCAAGTACAAGCATTTCTGTGAGTGTAACTGCATTTTAAAGTGCATAAAACATACATTCAATTATTATGGTGTCTCTTTACTTCAAACATCTTAACATACATTATCACTCATAAAGAAATATAAACATTTACAATATAGACCTATTGAACATTAGCTTATAACTCGTCTTTATAAGGCACAATAACAATACATGACTTAATTACAGAGTCTGTGTGTGTCGGAGCTGAACTACACACTGTAAAGTAAACAATATACTATAGTGACCCGCCTGCAAGACGACACGCATGTAAAATAAACACCTATACAGGCGAATGTAGCCCCACCCACCTAGTGGCGCGAGTGTCTCCCGCCTCACTGCCCAGCAGAGTTTCTAAGTTTTTACCAGTCTCTAAGTAGACAATCAAAACAACATCAACACGTCTCAATGACACTCGTGTTTTCATCCGACTGCATTTGTCCAAGAGACTGAAAGATACAAATATAGATATAACAGGTAAATACACAGTCCCATCCTAACATCAGATATATTCAAACAGACAGAGCTGAATGGACTTCAGTCATTTACACACGTCTGCTTTTAAAGTCTTTAAAACTACATTAAAGTAATAAAAGACAGTTGTGTTTTGAAGTCTCTCCTGCTTAGAACGAAACGCACTGTGTCTGCGGAGAAGTGGATCTTCTCCATGTTTGATGAAAGCAGATGATCCAATGTAGGAAAAGTTCTTGTAAAGTAGTTTTGCTGTGAAGCGCTTGTCTGCTGACTGTCGTCTGTCGCGGTTTGAGGAATTTGTCAGAGAGAAGGTTCTCGTGCAACTGAGGTCTACTAATGGTGTGATTGGACTCATGAGAGGCTTTTGCTCTTTTATATGTAAGTCAAATAATCAAATAACCTATGGTATCAAAGGATCCAATTATCTATGTGACATGACAGCATCATAGGATCAAATAATCTTTAGTTGCTATTATCAGCCTTAAATTGCAGGAACATCATCTGGGTCTGAATCTTCCTCATTAATATTTTCATAGTTTTGGTCCTTTGCTACAATATAACTCCCCTCATGTAGATTGCCAGCCATTGTCTGAAATGCTACTTGATCAACTGTTTTGCAGGCTATAAGTGTTGTCAGAACATGCTAGCACATTGAGGCTTATGGTTAGAGTATGTGTGTCCAAGCAACTTCGACAAAGAAAGAAATAATCTTATAAAAAGTTTTCGTGGAAAATCGTTTCGAAATTTATTTATTTTGGGGGGCGGGGGGGGGGGGGGGGGGGGGGCGCCAGGAGTGAGGCTTGCCTAGAACGCCAGTTGTGCTAGGGCCGGCCCTGCCTCCCATCCACTCCTTCTCAATCTCCCTCATACACTCCTCATCCCAGTGTGTTTCCTGTACACATAATTTGCCATATTTGATCATTTCCAATATTTGTTGTCTTTTCCTTTTCTTGCGTAGCCTTTGGGTATTAAATGAGCTGACGGTTGCCATTGTTTATTCCTGATTGTCATTTTTTGTTCTTAGATTTACTCTTCTTGTTAATTCTTTGCTGCCTCTCTGTGTTTTGTCTTCTCCTTGTGTTATTTTCATCGCAGAGTCCTTGTCTGAGTCTGAGGCGAGTGCTTTTGGATCGAGAGCCGCAGTCTCTGTCGAAGCCGCGCCGCTCTGTGTTTCTCTCACGGAGCTAAGCTCGGCAGCTGACTGCCGCGCCGTGCTGTCCCGTTCTCGACAGTCCGTGCTGTTTTCGTTACGTTTTTTGGTCTTTTGTTCAGTTATTTTCTCCCCTTGCTCCCCTGTTAGCAAGCTGACTCCCAGCTCTGCACTTTCCTCCTCTCCTTTTATTCTCCTCCTCCCTCCCGCTTCGCGCCAGGCCTCGACGCACCAGCCGCCTCCTCTGCACCTGTGCTCTCCTCGCTCAGACTTACTTCCTCACTGTCCCCAGACTCATCTTGAACCTCCCCCGTTTCACTTTTGTTGCAAACACACACCTACAATTTATTTAAACACAGGCTGCATTCAGTATTGTTCCGGGCATTCCCTTAGTATATGTCCCGGCTGTACACACATCCTGCATACTCTTATTTGCTTCACGTGAATTACTCTAAAGTACTCCGCACCCAGCGCAGTATTGAATCTGGCTGAGTACGGCAGTGATTGGACCTGATTATTTAATTTTAGCTTGAGGAATCTTGTCCCGTCCGCCACGTTGGTACTCGACCACATCCTCCTCTTGATTGGTGACACAGCCTAATAATATTTTGCATAAGAACGTCGCTTTTAAGGTTACCTATGTGTAAATACAGTTACAATACTTATAAAATAAAAATGTAGATCCCATTTGGAGTTTCAGGGGTAAAAGCATTGTAGCCGAATCCAGTACAATTTAAGTAAATGGGAACTCCTAACGAATAAAATCAATCTGGGAAAAAACTTTTAAACTACAAAGGATTTCATTAGTCAAGTTATTCTATTTTGTTGTCAGTTTGCTTTAATGTCAAAGTGTCATTGATTGCTATGATGTCTAAGATTCCTTTGATTTCTCAGCTGGGCCATTTCTATGCCTCTGCGCCTATGCCTATACCAAATGTACCGGTTGCAAAGCTGAAATATTTATACAATCTGAGGAGAAACAAGAGAGTGCGGGTGTTTTGCCTTGGCCGAAAATATTTTTTATATTTATTTAACAGAATAAACAACCAAAGTCTCCAAAAACAAAACAGAGAAGGGTGCTGGCCAGAGCACACCTGGCCGAGATGTGCACTGATTGTCGCCGATTTCCACTCCCCCTGCAGTTCTGGGGAAGAAGGAACAGGGACACCTAGTGTCCAGGTGAGGGTGGAAGGGGTCGTCACATCAATAAGTTCAGAGCGACTGATATTCCTGTGTTCAGGACCTCACTGACTAACTACATACTGAATGTCAAAGATTGTTACTGAATATATTTGGAGACTCAAAGTAAATTCCAACATTTACTCTGTTTTAAATTGTTCAAAGTAAAGTCCAACATTTTCACTGTGGAATAGATCATTTCAGGATACTTCAAAGTAGACGCAGACAACTGGTCACATCGAAAGAGCGTGACAGCGCAGGAGAAACAGGGACCTGGCCTCAACATGAGATAACCTCAGTCGGCGAATTTCCAGCTCCATTCGTTTAATTTCCCCATGAGTCACCTCCTGGAATTTTGTGTCAATTACTCCAATCTCCACCAGATTATCACGAGGATACTCCTGACATTCTCCTTTAAACGTTTATCCTCGATATCCTTCTTGACCTGGTGTGTGACGTCACACTACGCTCACACATTACCTGATCACAGGTCTCATTCACAAAAATCGCCTTCTCCGCCTATCCAGTCTTTCACAAATGCGGAGGAAAAGCGTGCACCGGACGAGCCCCCATTTGCTCAAGACTGTGGCAAGGAGGGAGACGACACGGGTGAACTGTGGCTCTATTAGAATATTTATTAATGGAACAAACTACAAACCAAAGTCTCCAAGAACAAAACAGAAAAGGGTGCTGGCGTCTGATTATTTACACACATAATGATTATCATAATATACAGAAACATGTATCCTAGTGTTAATATGATGAGCAAAAATGTGTATTTACTAAGTAGAGAAACTGCCAATTCCAGTAAAGCCTAAACATTTTCTGGAAAATAAATGATGGAACCTGTTGACTTTTTGTATTAAATGAGACGAATGTGACCCAATATAAATTTTATCATGGCTTGAAATGAACATTTGATCAAATTCCACATGGATATGAAATGTAGCCCTATTTCTATAATGACTCTCCAGCATCCTCAGCATGAAACGTTCACGGCTCTGATAGGAAGTCTGGCTCAACTTCACCCGGAGCCTCGGCCATCAGCGGTTTGTTTGCTTCCTGCAAAATTACTTGATTTTATTAAAAAGAGATCCTCAGCAGGTGCTTGTTGTCACTCGGTGTCTCTGAACAAACATGTGGAGCAGCTAGGAAACGGGTTTTGGTGGAGCTGTGGTGCTTTTGAACTCATTTTAGGAGAGAAACTAGTGGGAAAAGCCGCTGAGCAGCGCTGCTCACCGCGGTGAACGGCTCGTGTTTGGAGGCTCCACCGACCAAATGCAGAGAGCATCAGAGCTCTTCATGACTTCAATATGAAGACAAATAAGTCCGCTACCTGCTTCCTCACTGTCAGCCTCCAGCACCGCTCACCCACTGAGTTTTTACTCGTTTATCAGTGAAGAGAAAACACAAGTGTCTCTGCGTTCACACTAAACACGGGAGCCACGGCTCGACTGAGTCTCCACGGTTCTCATGGTGTGTTCAAGTACCGCCTACCGATCGGGACTCTTCATCAGTCCGGTAACTCACTCCGATAGTTCGTCGTGGATCTATACGCAAAGATAGAGATGGCAGAAGTCGCTCCAGCTCCACCTGCCGCCAAGGTTAAAGCAAGAAGAAGGTCGTGAAACTGAAGACCGCCGGCCCCAGCGTCAGTGAGCTCATCTTGAAGGCCGTGTCCGCGTCCAAGGACCGCAGTGGCGCGTCAGTGTCCGCCCTCAAGAAGGCTCTGGCTGCCGGAGGCTACGATGTGGAGAAGAACAATTACCTCGTCAACACCACCATCAAGAAGCTGGTGGTCAGTGGGACCCTGGTCCAGACCAAGGGATCCGGGGCCACCGGCTCGTTCAAGATGAGCAAGAAAGAGGCAGTGAAGAAGGCCGCTCCAAAAGCGAAGAAGCCCGCCGACAAGAAACCCGGAGTGGCTAAAAAGCCCAAGTCAGCGGCAGCCAAGAAGCCAGCAGCCGCTAAAAAGTCCCCGAAGAAGGTGAGTAAACCAGCAGCGGCCAAGACGCCTACCAAGAGCCCCAAGAAGGTGGCGAAGAGCCCCAAGAAGGTGGTGAAGAAGGCCCCTGCTGCCAAGAAGTCCCCCGCGAAGAAGGTCGCCAAACCCAAAGCGAAGAAGACAGCAGCCAAGAAGAAGTGAGCTGTCCTCACTGTGAAACATGTCCATCCTGGTAAAATGTTCTTTTAAGAGCCACACACGTCTATCCACAAAGAGCTGTTTCCTCATCATTCATCACCACTTTCACTAAATATGTAGAGACATAGTTCTTAACTACAGGGAGTCTAGATAGATTGAGCAATATTAGATGTCATCTTACAATGTTCAGATTAAGAAGTTAGTAAATATCAAAACATCAAATATTATAAAACATAGCTTTAAACTCTGTGAAGGAGTAGCCTACTCCTACCTACACACATGCATCATGTAACATGATGTTCAGCAATATCATCATTACTTCATATACCATACTTTTTAAAGAGTCTGCCTTAGTTGTTATATTTATCGTATTACCTTGTGTCTTTCCTTGCTAAATATAAAAGTGACAGTTGCTTAGAAAAATGACAATTCCGGCTTCACATCATGTAACCATACTGTGCTGTAGTAACCTCAGGCAGCCAAAAGATGGAGCTGCTCTCCAAATGATGTGAACCTGAGTAAAGTCCACTACCAGAAGAACTCTCCTCCATGTTCTGTCAGAAGCTTTGTTTTCCAGTAGCTCAGCTTCTCCTTGTTTATTGCAGCTACTCGTTTGAGTCATAGAAATGAGCTCTGTAGCTGCATCAACTTGATCAGTGGCTGTCATTAAACTAAAGAATTAATGACCTGTCATCAGACACTGCAACACCAACGAGGGAAAGTTACGAGGTTAAATTTATTAACAGGGAGTAGAGGGTTTTTCCAGGTGATGTTTTTTCTCAGCTTTATGATTTAAACACTAAGTAATTTTTTCAGCGTATGATTAAAATATACTATCTCAAGACCAACATTACAACCTTAGCTCACCTGATGAGGCCAAAGCTATTTGAGTTCACTGAAGAAGAACCTGAGAAGTGGTCGAAAGCTCAGAAAACAAGTTGAGCTCTTGGTTGAACTGATCCAGTCACGCTCCTCTGAAATAATTATAAGATATCTTAGCAAAACTTGATATTTGCATGCTTATATTTACGTTTGATACTCTAATTCTGTCTTAAATTAACTTTTACATAAATAAAACCTGGCACATTGTACAGTTTAATTCAGATCAAACAAATAACTTAAGACAGGGTGCTTTGATGACTCAGGCCAAATCATAGCCAGGCCAGATCATGGGAAACTAACATACATAAGGAGAAACTTTTCAAGGGGATGGCTGGAGGAAAGTGCAGAGCTGGGAGTCAGTTTGCTAACAAGGGAGCAAGGGGTGGAAATAACCGAACGAAAGACATAAAAAAACTGAACGAAAACAGCACGGACTGCGGAGAACGGGTGAGAGTGAAGACGAGAGAAAGAACGGAGCATGAAGTTAAAAAAAAAAGATCACAGATCACAGATCAATAGAATCTATATCAGCTGATCAGACATCGCTGAACCCTCTCTTCTTCCTCATCCTTCCATTCGCACGCACGCAGAACCCCTTGCCACTGTCACGGTAGTATTTATTTATTTAGAGCATCGGACCGATTCCCTCACATCTGTGGATCCTCAACTCCTCTGGGATATTATTTGGAAAGTTTCTTCATTTCCTGTAAATGATCTCCAGTGCGCTCTGTGAGCCTGATGGCACAGTCACGTTCACTGCAGTGATTTGATGAGACACGCAGTGTTTGAAGATATTATTAAAACCTATGAATGACTCGGCTCCGTAACTCCACGGTTAAATGGAATCTAAACGTAATTTGCTGCAAGTTATGTTTAAATTAAAAGGTTCGAGTGGAACAGATATGTCGCGCGAGCAAAACTAAGCTGTTGGTTTTAATGTAAATGATGAAGTGGATCAATAATCTGACTTCAGTTCACCACCTCACGTCTGTGTCGCCACTTTCCCGTCTCCAAAACGTTCGTACGCATGGGTCAGAGTTTGCGTGGAAATACGCAACGTTTGCTTGAGAAGTGGCGTACGAACGTTTCAGCCAGCGCAACGGTTATAAATGAGACCCCCTGTTCTCTCCCCTCGTTGCTCCTCTCCGCCTATTTTCCCTCTGTGCCTCGTTTGACCAGCGGTGGAAGTGTTTGGTCCCTGTGCCCTCTCACTGGCATTTTCCTGTCTGTTCTCTTGTTGTCCGTCCTTCACTTCACTTCTTTCATCTCCTCCTCTTGCTCTGTCCCTGATTGTTTTTACGTCTGTCTGCTCCTTCTCGTTTGTTGCCGTGCTGTCCGTCTTTCGAGGTTAAACAAAAAAATCGAAATTTCCCCCAAACAGCAAGATATGTCAGGGGATTGTTGAAAATAATAAACTCTACTTTTCGAACAAACGAAAAACTGACAATACATTGACGTAGAAACTTATTTTACTTGTGAAACAGACACTTAAGTTTGGCTTTTTCCACTGCTCTTGCCATCTCACTGTGACGACCTCAATGGGCGTGTTCAGGGTGCTATGTCTGTAAGCGAATGACTCCACCCACAATACCTATTTATATATGTCAATAAATCAGGGGAAATGTTCAGAAAGGAAAAGTTAAGATACAATTTTATCATAATATTGTGTGAAAACCCTGGAGTTGTCCTGCTGTGGTGTTGTGCTTGTGTGTGTTTCAGGTTCCTGTAGGCGGAAGTCAGATCTTAGTAATCAGTAGTGATATGGCACACCTGTGCTGACCAGTATTTAAGAGGGCTGCACACTGGGCTATCCCCTTCACCAGATCTACCGACACATCCCAGCTTTTTTCTTCTACTCGATCTACTTCTACCTATTCTTCATCGTATGTATCAATCCAACCGGACGTTAGCGTTGTGATTGTCTTGTTTGGGGGGTGTGTGTGTCCCCCTGCGGCAGTGACGCACTGTGCGGGGGTATCTGAGACTGTTTGGAAGTGTACCTCGCGACAATGGCGGAGGCAAGCATGGAGCGGGTGAGTGGAAACGCGGTGACCCACGGAGGTGATAGCGGGAGAGGCACGGAGTTAAAGGCAGAGCAAGAGCTGCACAAACAATGAGAGGAATGAGAGGGAGCTAACCGTAATGGTAGAGATTGAAGGCGAGGGTGAAGCAACGGCTATGGAGCTGATGAGGTGCGTGAGGGAGCTGTGTGGAGGGCTGCTGGCGTGTAGACACATGGACGGAAAACAAATATGAGATGACCATGAGTCACCCGAAAGTGAATGAGAGGCTCATGGATGGGTTTAAAATTGGATAAACGAGGCTGCATGCTAGAAAGCTTATTAATGATGAGCTGGTGGTATCATTTATGAATCTGCCATTTTACATCAAGGACAGTATGATACTAGATAAACTCCAGGGCTGGGGAGTCTCGGCAGTATCTCCGATAAAGAGGAGGATGTGGCCTGGAACTAATGTGGACAAGATATTTAAAAGTTAAATTCAATAGCCACATCCAGTCATTGGCTCTCCATTACTTATCTCTCCTTCGCACAAATCTCTATCCTCATCGCTCTATCTTCCATCTTGTCTATCACCTGTCTGCTACTCTCCTCATCTACCTCTTCTTTCTTATATAACTCTATATAAAATTCTTCAACTCTTTCCACTATCCCTACAAGGTCCGTTAATTTTTCCCTTCCCTTTCCCTCCACTGGCTCAAAATAAGTTCTCCTGCCTTGTCTTCTCTAGCCCTAAGAAATACTCTGTACATTTTTCACCCTATATTGCATACCTCGCCTTACTTATAATTATTGCACCTTTTCACATTCCCTGCTCTATCTCCTTTAGTTCATCTTTCATCCTTATGCATCCCTCTGTCATAATTACCCCTTCCCCAGCTTTCTTCTCCTCTTCCTCTAACTCCTGTTTTAACTTTTTTCTCTCTCATTCTTTCCCCTGTTCTTACTGTTTCTTGCTCATGCCCCTTATCCCCTCTTTCAACCTTCCCCACCACCTCCCTATATCTTCCTTATACATTCTGTCATTCATCTTGTGACGACCCTGGAGTTGTCTGCTGTGTGTGTTGTGTTTCAGGCTCCTGTAGGTGGAGTCGGACTCTGGTGATCAGTGGGGATGTGGCACACCTGGGGGCCCACTACTGTAGAGGCCTGCAGACTGGGCTCTGGTCTCTCATTCACCGGGTCTACCATCAGATGGGCATGTGGAGGTTTTCTTTGTTTTTTGTTCTTTGTAGTATTATTCCTTTAGAATAAATACTGTAACTGCAGAGCTTTGTGCCATTCAGTGTTTCTTGTTGCACACATGAGCCAAGGTGTAAAAAGTGAGGGCTCGTCCGAAATCCAGATCCAAGTTAGTTTCTCACTCTTTTCTGTCCTGAGAAAGTAATAGGCCTCTAGTAGGATAAGTTTCCCCTGGAATAGTGTACTGGTTGCCCAGGGTGTGTGATAACTTTAGAGTGTGAATGTCTGCTTCTGATGTAATGCTTTGAGCTTACAACGGTGGGACTAATTGCATTCATTATCAGGCACTAGTTGGAGGGATTTACCTTTGGAGTTACCTTTCCTGGTAGGAATAAGCAACAGTATCTCTCTCGGGGGTCTGTTGGATTGTTATTTTTGTTTGTTATTTTTGTGCATAAACATGATTTGACTTCGTGTCTTGGGTACACGTCCATGACCGTCTGGTGAGTAACAGCATTGCTGGGGCTTTACCTGGTCATTGGTTTTGTGTTTAAAACACCTGTCATGAAATGCATGAAGACTAGGGTCTAGAGAAGGTAGTTAGCATTGGTTAGGCAGATAGTCATGGGAGAGGTATTCCAAAGGTAATGAAATGTACATTTAAAAATAAATAAAAGGGTTATCTGGGTTTGTTCATTTGAAACGATGGCTACCATGGAGGAATTTGTGCAGTGTCCAATCGGGAGGTGCTAGGAAAATGTACCAGGGAGCAGTTGCTAAAAAAAATTTCAGGCTCACCTTGAACTCTCCTTCTCCAACATACATCTGTTTTATCTTCCTCCCTCATCAAATATCAAATCAAAGTTTATTGTCACATGGACCAATGACAGTGTCATCGGAGCGGTGCAATTCATGGCAGGCAACATCTACGCAGTAGACTACTTTACAAAATAGAAAATAACATAACATAGTAACATATAACAGTCAAATGAAGCAGCAGTTTACAGGATGAGGAAGTGGGGAATATTACATTGAATATAATAAATATATGTGAAGTGCATTTGTATGAGTAGGGGAGCAGAATGTACTTGGTGACTGTTCAGAGGGTCAGTGTTGATTGTTCAGAAGCCTTACGTCCTGAGGGAAGAGGCTGTTTTTGAGTCTGGTAGTCCGTGCTCAGATGCTCCGAGCACGCACGTTCTCTCTCTCTAAATCATTTCCATCCATTCTTCATTGCTTTCTTTATTTTCTCTTACTCCTTTTGCTGTGCCCAGCCATATTTCATCACCATTCCCTCTTACTTCATCTACAATATTCTGTGCTCATGAAGCCCGGTGTGTATCCATACACCATATCCCTCGCCTTATCCTTGCTCTCCATATCACCATGTTGTAAATAGATTCTCCCTCTACTGTGATTTTTGGATTGAGTCTGAGTCGAGTGCTTTTGAATCGAGAGCCTGGGCTGCAGTCTCTGTCGAAGCCGCGCCGCTCTGTGTTTCTCTCACGGAGAAAAACTCAGCAGATGTCTGCCGTGCCGTGCTTTTTTCGTAATGTTTTTTTGTCTTTCATTAGGTTATTTTCTCCCCTTGCTCCCTTGTTACCAAGCTGACTCCCAGCTCTGCAATATCCTCTGCTCCTTTTTTTTTCTCCTCCTCCCTCACGCTTCTCGCCAGGCCTCAGCGCACTGGCCGCACCAGCTGCACCCTCTTCCTGCGCACTACATTTCCTCATCTTCACATGTGCTCTCCTCGCTCAGACTGACTTCCTCACTGTCCCCAGACTCATCTTGAACCTCCT
This sequence comes from Pleuronectes platessa, assembly GCF_947347685.1. Lineage (NCBI taxonomy): Eukaryota > Metazoa > Chordata > Actinopteri > Pleuronectiformes > Pleuronectidae > Pleuronectes > Pleuronectes platessa. The sequence goes on along the minus strand of NC_070649.1, from coordinate 11,485,861 downwards.
GTTTCACTTTTGTTGCACACACACTCCTCCAATTTTTTTAAACACAGGCTGCATTTAGTATTGTTCCTGCTGCACTCCCTTGCGTAGTGCCCCTGGAACCCGCATTTGTGACACATAAAGTCAGGGCATTCCCTTAGTATATGTCCCGGCAGTACACACATCCTGCATACTCTTATTTGATTGTCGTGAATTACTCTAAAGTACTCCGCACCCAGCGCAGTATCGAATCTGGGTGAGTACGGTAGTGACTGGACCTGATTATTGAATTTTACCTTGAGGAATCTTGTCCTGTCCGCCACGTTGGTACTCGGCCACATCCTCCTCTTGATTGGTGACACAGCCGAGACTCCCCAGCCCTGCAGCTTTTCCAGGATCTCCCAAGCTTCAATATAAAACGGCAGATGAAGGAATGACACCACAAGCTCATCGTTTGTCTGCTCTCTGGCGTGGACTCTTGTATCCACGATCTTAAATCCCTCCATCAGCCTCTCCTTCCTTCTCGGAACGCTCATTGTCATTTCAAATTTATGTGTGGAGATGAATCTGCAGGCCCTGAGTCCGCCGCAGAGCTCGCGCACACATTTCATAATTTCCATCACGCTTATGATCTTCTCTCCTTCTACCTCCATATTCAGAGTGAGCTCCCTCTCACTTCTCTCCGTTACAATATTTCCCCGACAGTTTATTTCACTTGTTTTTTTTTGTCAGTTTTCCTGCTCATTAGTTGTATTTCCGTTCCGTGGCCCTTCTTTAACATGGTCCGTCATTTTAAACAAAAGTGCCCGAAAGCATTCCCAGGCAGTCTCCCATCCAAGTTCTAACCAGGCCCGACCCTGCTCAGCTTCAGAGATCAGAGGAGATAGGGCGTGTTTTTCTCTTTTTATCATCAAAAATATATTTTATACATTAATTGTATGTACATTACTTTTTTACAAACTTCATGCATTGCCTGCCCTGTTCAGGGCTTGTACATTTTACATGCATATCACATACTACACAGGAAACGGACAAATACATAAATTAATAAAATCAAAATCAAACCATTGAAAAAAAACATCCCTTTTAATCAAAATTCATTCACACCTCATTCACATCTCCATTTATTATTTCAATAAAAGTGCTATCGTCCACGAATCCTTTCCTAAACTCCTCTTCCCCAATAAAGCTCCATATCCATCTCAAGTCTCTTTCTGTCAAGTTTTTGAACATATTCCATACATCACATTTCCTTTCCTCATAATGGGCCATGTTCCTTCTTAATTTTACCTAGCATGGCTTAAAACATAGTTCATGAGATTTCTGTTGCATCCATTCGATCTTTCATTCACACCAAACAGCCACAGCTTCTTCCAATCCATCCTCACCGCCAAATCCACTTTCCATCCTTTATTGATTAACTTCTTTTTTTCGAAGTATACCCTTCTCAACATTCGACAAACTCATGCATACATGTTTCCACTCCCACACCACATACATCACATTCCTTTCCCACCTTCCTGTCAAACTTTCTAAATATCCGGTTATTGTAAATCCGGTTGTGCCTTAGAATAAAATCAAAGTGTTCACATACAATACTGTTACATTTCCCTCTCAAATTCTTCCATATCTTCCTCACATCCATTCCATCCATGACTTTTGTCGTAGAATTTTCTCTATAGTCAAGCACAAGTCATTGCAATTGTTCTTTCTGGTAGTTTAATTCAGCATCTGCAGATGGGCATCAGTGTACAAGACCATGGCAAAGATTTCATACAATGAGCAATGACATACAGAACACACATCCCTCTTATACAGTTACAAGCTCCTCCTGGAGAGGAACACATGTTATCAATTAACCTCTTTGATCCTTAGAAATAGGTGATCAGTATCCTGTCTTCTACTTGGTCTCAAGCCCCTCGAGTCAAACATCTGTTTTCACGGTTCGCTTATCAGTGTTTTACAACCCACTAACATCCCCCTCCCTGTGAAGTGTTTGTTAAGTGACCCTGTAAGTTAGGAAGTAATATAACCATCAATTGCTTAAGCAAAACACCCTGATTCCTAAGGGACTGCATTTGCTCATCTTTCTATACATCAAAGTAGTTCCTTCCATCAATCAATGCCCAAATGGTAAAATTCCCGTCACACTTTGTTCCACACTTTCCCTGCAACGGTTCTCATCTCTTTACTTCTCATACATTTATACATCCCTCTGGTTCTAACTTTTGTCAGACTCTTTTTTTGTCACTCTCCTTCCCCAACATACATCTCTATTTTATCTTCCTCCCTCACCACGTTCTCTCTCTCAATAATTTCCATCCATTCTTTGGGCATTGCTATCTTTATTTTCTCTACTACTCCTTCTGCTGTGCCCAGCCATATTTCATCACCCTTCCCTCTTACTTCATCTACAATAACCTTTGCTCTCATGAAGCCTGTGTTGTGCAATAGTGCTTAAAAAGTGTTACCATAGAATGGTGTGCCTTTATGCACTCAATACATTTGGATATCAAAATAAAATATAAAACATTAATATTTAAAATATTAATATTAAATCATAACTTTAATTGGTTAAAGTTCTCGCGGGGCACCACCCTTCATAGAAGGGAAAAGAGAGCCAATTTATTGATTAAGATCAGTCTCATTTAGATCTAGTTCAATTAGAAATCTCAATATTTTACCATTAAAGATTATGTAATGAACAGGGAAGGACAATTGTGAAAGAAGAACATTTATTATGAACATAATAAGTATAAAAACACCAATTACTAAACAATCAAACTAACTAATGACTGACTGACTAAATATGAGTGTGTGAATGTAAATTAGGGGCCTCCCAAAATGGCTGACCAATTTTCACACGTTTCTAGAATGCTTTCAAAATGGTAGTTTATCCCCTAAGATAAGAGCCCCCCCCCCTTCTTCTGAGGTTGCTTTACAGGGGTAGGTTTAACTAGGTGGAGACTATGCGTGTGTCTGTGTTGATGTTAATCAGATAATGCAAGAGTCAGAGAGACCTACAAAGGAGGCCTGTGAAGGGCCTAACTAACAATTACTTTCAAATAACTTGTTGCAACAATATCACACCACATATCAAACTTATAAACACACACCGATCAAATAAACAGTCTTGCTTAGCGTAGTATAATTATTAAGCCCAGATTATGTTACCAGTCCGAGGGAAAGGGGAAAAGAAGTTGCAGTCCAGTTGCAGTTCTGTGACGTCTCCTGGGTTTGTCGGAAGGGTTCTGCCTTAGCGGTCCTGTTGAGCTGTGAAGCTCCGTTGCTTGTTGAAGTTTTCCTGCAGGACATCGCGTCGCTACGAGGAGTTTGTAGAACTTCAAGGGTGAGGAGATTTCCTTGAGAAGATGAGCTGGGAGCTGCACCTTTGACCTCTGGTAGTTGGTGGGAAGAGAAGAATAGGCTGGGGCAGCCAGGCCCTCTCCTCAGCAATGCAGGAGAAACGGCTGGAAAGCCCTGCTGTCCTCGGTGGGTGGATGGAAAGAGAGCTTGAGCAGCCTTCCGCCCTCGGCGGGATGGAAGAAGAGAGGAAGATTTTGGGGAGACCTCTCCTTATATTGGCCCCGGTGACCTCACAGGTCTTGGACCAGAGTGACCAATAGGAGTGACCCTCGTGGTTCTTGACACCTTTGTGTGACACTGCCCAGATCCCAGGACATGCAGCATCCTGTTACATCCTCTGGGAGACTGAGTTCCTTGACTTTCTAAGATCAATGAACCTGTGGCATCTTGGGGGATTGAGTCACTCCAGCACATGCGACTTGCTTGTTTCAAGTTTGACTGAAAGGAGGTCTGTGGTTGGCACAAAAACCATGTCCCAACACCTGGTATGTATTCATACACCATATCCCTGACCTTCCTTATCCCTGCTCTCCATGTCATCCTTTATTAAATGATTTCTCCCTCTACTGTGATTTTTTATTTTTTTATTTAAAAACACTGGTTGTTCCCATACCTGCCTCACATTCTTGCATTCATACTTCACGCCTCTCACAAACTCTCCCCACACTCCAAGCATCTCTTTGTAGATTTCAGTCACCCCATTCATCATGCCTTTTTTTAAATTCCATGAACAGTACGCTCTCTCCACATCCTCCACATTTACTTAAGATTTAGATACATTTATTTATCCCAAACACATGCACATGCACAGACACACTCATGCAATTGTAGGGAAATGTAACCTCTGCTTTTAACCCATCTGGTGCAGGACACACAGAGCAGTGAGCAACCATGTACGGCGCCCGGGGAGCAGATGTTGGGGGAGTAAGGTGCACTAGACAGGGTAGGGAGAATCGTGTTGGATTTTTGGACAGATCAATCCAGGTTCGTCTTTTTGTGTTTTCTCCGTGGAGTCGAACTAGAGACAAACCAGAGACCTTTTCTGCCAATAGTCCAAGTTTCTGCCACTAGTCCACCGCCTCTCCCACCACCATTTATTGCATCCCTCAAAAATACCTTCCACACATGATCTCTGTTTTCCTTTAAATATCTCACCATCATTTTCACCCTTAGTGCTTTCTTTGTCCCTCTAAATTAACTAGTTTCAGTCCACCGTCCTCATACTAATTTTCTAAAACTTCCCTTGCTATTCTAACTCCCTTCCCATCCCACAACAAATTGCTTACGATTCCTTCTACTTCTTTCATCACTTTCAAAGGCACATTCATCACATATACCATCTTGCTCATTATTAGTGCATTTACCACAATTACCTTCCCTAATAGTTTCAACTTTCTTTGCTTCCAAAAGCCTAACATTTTTTTTATGCTATTTATTAGTACTTCATACTTCCTCTCTCTCCCTCAACGCCTAAATTCACTCCTAGCACCTTCATGTACCCTTCAGCTTCCTGTCAGACTGGAGGATATGGCTGGGGGGAGTGAGGGGAGAGAATTTAACTTCCTGACAGCTTGGTGTATAGCACTATTCCTGAGTATGGTGGTGTGGCAACGGAGGCTCCTATACCTTCTTCCAGAGGGTAGGAGGCTGAACAGACCATGTGCGGTGTGGCTGGTGTCACTCACAATCGAGGTGGCTTTCCGGGTGAGGCGGGTGGTGTAAGTGTCTTGCAAGGAAGGGAGTGGGGCACCAATGATCTTACCAGCTGTGTTTACTATGCGTTGCAGTTTTTTCCTGCTGTGGTCAGTGCAGCTACTGCCCCATACAGTGATGCAGCTGGACAGGATGCTTTCAATGGTGCCCCGGTAGACAGTGTTCAGGATTAGTGTGGGAGCTCTCGCTCTCGAGTTCATGGAGGAAGTAGAGGCGCCGCTGGGCTTTCTTCGCCAGTGATGCAGAGTTGGTGGCCCAGGAGAGGACCCCCAGGAATTTGGTGCTGCTCACTCGCTCCACAGCAGCACCATCGATGGTCAGTGGTGGGCGCTCAGTGTGGCTTTTCCTGAAGTCAACCACAATCTCATTTGTCTTGCTGACATCCGGCAGGAGGTTGTTGTTTCTGCACCAGGTGGTCAAAAGCGTGACCTCCTTCCTGTAGTGGGTCTCATCGTTCTTGGTGATGATACCCACCAGAGTTGTGTCGTCCGCAAACTTCACCATGTGTTTGGTGCTGTAGGTTGATGTGCAGTCGTGAGTCAGCAGGGTGAAGAGCAGGGGACTAAGCACACATCCTTGTGGGGCCCCTGTGCTGAGTGAGACGCTGCTCGAGGTGTTGTTGCCGACCCGTACTGCTTGTGGCCTCTCACTGAGGAAGTCCAGAATCCAATTGCAAAGGGAGGTGTTGAGCCCCAGCTGGTCCAGTTTACAGATGAGTTGTATGAGTTGTAGATATCCGTGAAGATGTCCTTAAGCTCCTCTGCGCAGTCCCTCAGTACACGGCCTGCAATATTGTCTGGGCCTGTTGCTTTCCGGGGGTTGATAGTGGAGAGTGCCCTCTTCACACTTTCGGTAGACAGGCACAGAGCCTGGTCGTGGGGGGGTGGATTTTTTATGCTCTTTCATAAATTCGCCTCACCCATCCTATCGTTCTCCCTTCAAATCCCATCTTCTCTAACACTTTATACAAATAACCGTGATCTACTCTATCAAATGCTTAATTAAGATCTAAACTAGCTACTAACCCTTCATTGTTTCCCTTCATGTGTATTATTGTATCTAATGCTGCTTATTTTGTCCGCTATATCTCTCCCTGGTATTCTATATGCTTGGGTGCTTCCCACCCCCGTCCCTATTACTTCCTTCATTCTGTTTGCTAACACATTTGTTAATACCTTATAGTCCTTTGACGACCCTCATTCTACCTGCCTGTGTGCCTTGCTCAGTGCTGGTGGATGGAGCTTCAGCCACTTACCTGCCCACCTTGGTGGGCCTTCCCAGAAAGTATTGGACTGCTCTCCTGGGATTCTCTCTCTCTCTCTCTCTCTCTCTCTCTCTCTCTCTCAGCAGGGCCTGCTGCACCAGCCTGATCCTTTGTCTCAGTAATATAAATAAGATTTGATGGAAAGCTCTGTGTGTGGATCTCCCTTTTTGTTGCCAGCCTTGAGCCAGGTGGTAACAGTCCCCCTTTAACATTGTGAGTGGCCTGTAATTTTCTAATTTGTCCCTATTCCCTTTTTTTATAAATTATGCTAACTAGCCCTGTTGTCATACTGTGCGGCATTTCTCCCTTCTCTGCCATCCATATAATCTATCCAACACTGGTAAACAATTCTTCTCTAAACTCTATATGAAATTCTTCCATTATTCCATCTATCCTTGGACTTTTATTTCAGCCTAACCCATTTATTGCTTTCTCTATCTCTCCATTCTCCTTCTCTTCTCTAGCCCTAAGAAATACCCTGTAGATTTTTCACCCTCTATTTCTGGGGTGTCAAACTCATTTTAGTTATGGGGCCACATACTGCCCACTTTGATCTCAAGTGGGCTTCGTACCCCCGCGCTTTTTTTCTCACCGCCACTCCTCTCCGCCCTGGACAACGTCACGTCGCTTAGGCTGTGGGGGGCTGGCGGCGGTTGATACCAAAATGAAAACCAACATAACGGGGGGGTCCGAACCATCTTGGAACACTGACCTAGGAGTCTGATGCACGCATTGAAAGTGAAAGGTGAGGGCCGGCACGCGCCGGCTGAGGTGGGATTCCAGCCCCCTGGGGCTCCATGCACACTACAGCGTACCCCCTGAAACAATTAGCGTACCCCGTATCCCAGTTTGGTTTTTGAACACCGTTTCTTGTTTGTCACAAGCTCTGATCTTGTCACGAACTCTGATCTCACTGTGCGACATGCACAACACTGTACAGGGAGCCGCTGCAGAATGGCCGACCTCTGGCTACGGCGAAAGAATGATTTGTTTACTGTTCCATCGTTAAAGAGATGCGGACGTCAACACATTAGTTCCGCCTCACATTTCCCCCTCCCGGTCGCGAGCCCCAGCTGTATGCCTCTGAACCCCACCAGTTTGAGAATCACTGGCATAGAGTGAGATGGCGGATTGACTTTTCTGCGGGCCGTATGTTTGACACTCCTGCTCTATTGCATACCTCGCCTTCCTTCTAATTATTGCACCTTAACACTTTTCCTGTTCTCCTTTAGTTCATCTTTCTTCCTTATGTATCCCTCTGTCATAATTACCCCCTTCCCCAGCATTCTTCTCCTCTTCCTCTAACTCCTGTTTTAACCTTTTTTCTCTCTCTCCCTCTTTCTTTCCCCTGTTCTTGTAGTGTTTTTGCTCATGCCCCTTATCCCCTCTTTCAACCTTTCCATCCACCGCCCTATATCTTCCTCATACATTCTTTCATTCATCTTGTGACAACCCTGGAGTTGTCTGCTGTGTGTGTTGTGTTTCAGGCTCCTGTAGGCGGAGTCGGACTACGGTGATCAGTGGGGATGTGGCACACCTGGGGTGGCCACTACTTAAGAGGCCTGCAGACTGGTCTCTGGTCTCTCATTCACCGGGTCTACCATCACATGGACATGTGGAGGTTTTCTTTGTATTTTGTTCTTTGTAGTATTATTCCTGTAGAATAAATACTGAAACTGCAGAGCTTTGAGCCATCCAGTGTTTCTTGTTGCACACATGAGCCAAGGTGTAACAAGTGGGGGCTCGTCCGAAAACCAGATCCAGGTTTGTTTCTCACTCTTTTCTGACCTGAGAAAGTAATAGGCCTCTAGTAGGTTAAGGTTCCCCTGGAATAGTGTACTGGTTGCCTGGGTGTGTCCAGGGTGTGTGATAACTTTAGAGTGTGAATTTAGTACTTTGAGCTTACATCGGAGGGACTAATTGCATTCATTATCAGGAACTAATTAGAGGGATTTCCATTTGGAGTTACCTTTCCTGGTAGAAATAAGCAACAGTATCTCTCTCGGGGGGTCTGTTGGTTTGTTATTTTTGTTTGTTATTTTTGTGCATAAACATGATTTGACTTTGTGTCTTGGGTACACGTCCAAGTCCGTCTGGTGAGTAACAGCATAGCTGGGGCTTTACCTTGTCATTGGTTTTGTGTTTAAAACACCTTTCATGAAATGCATGAAGACTAGGGTCTAGAGAAGGTAGTTAGCATTGGATAGGCAGAGAGTCAGGGGAGAGGTATTCCCAAGGTGATGAAATACATATTAATTAAACATAATTGTTGTTTAAAAAGGGTTATCTGGGCTGGTTCGTTTGAAACGATAGCTACCATGGAGGATTTTGTGCAGTCTCCAATCGGTAGGTGCTAGGAAAATGTACCAGGGAGCTGTTGCTAAAAATTGCAGAGCATTATGAAATAGAGCTTCCTAAAACGGTTCGCAAGGAAGTAATGCACTCCACTTAAAGGCCCAGCTAGGACAGGTTGGTGTTTTGCCAGTGTTTCCCCCTTCTGTTCGTTCCAGAGATGAGGTTTTTGCTGAAGAGGAAGTAGCTGCCAGATCAAGGTTAAAGGGCAAGTTTTTTCCTTTCTGACTTTGGTGACATAACATTTGAACAGAAGAAACAGGAAAATGAAGCACGTGCCCATGAAGAGTGAGTTCATGCCAGGGAGCAAGAATGGGAGTTTGAACGATTAAAGGTAACTACTAGTCTGCGTGAGGTTGAACTGGAGCTGATTAAAGAGCTTAAGTTGTCTCCAGTTTCGCCAGCATTTTCCAAAGATACTTTTGATGTAGATTATAATTTAAGGTTACTACAAAAATTGTGAGAAGGCTGTGGATAATTTCTTTTGTCTTTTTGAGCGGTTAAGTCAAGACTGCCAGTGGACTGATGTAGAGAAGACGTTGCTTTTACAATGTGTGCTCACAGGTAGGGCATCGTTTTTTGTTGTCTTGTGCTTTAGTTAAGGAACAGGTGTCCATGTTAGACCTGCCATCATTACCGGTTCCAGGAGTGGTGATCATCCTAGGGAGTGATTTGTCTGGAAACAAAGTATGGCCTGATCTACTGCCTTCACTGGTAGGTTGTTCTACCCCAGTGGTGAGGGGACCTGTTGACCCAGAGGTATTTGCAGCATGTGCAGTAACCCGAGCACAGACTCGCTCCTCACTGGTTCCGCTCTCACTTTCTGGTTCACTCTCACTCGTGACCTCCTCTGCCTCGCTTTTGTTGCATCTGCACTCATTCATCAAGTTTTTACACAGCTCACACCTTTTCCTCCCCTGGCTGCATTCTCTTGCAAAATGGCCCTGAACTCCACGTCTGTTGCAGTGGAATTCAGGGCACTCTCATGATGTGGCCTGGTTTAATGCACATCCTACATACCTTGACCTGTTTATCATGTACTACCCGGAAGTACTCGGCCCCCAGAGCTGTGTCAAATTTTGCTGAATACGGCAACGACTGTATGTGGCTGTTAAATTTCACTTTTAGGAACCTTGTTCCGTCAGCCACATTTGTGCCCGGCCACATCCTTCTTTTGATTGGGGATGCTGCCGAGACACCCCAGAGTTGTAGCTTCGCTATAATATCCCTATCCTTAATGTAGAAAGGCAGGTTCATAAATGACACGACCAGCTCATCATTTATCAATTCTCTGACGTGGACCCTCGTGTCTCCCATCTTGAACCCGTCCATTAGCCTGTCTTTCCCCTTGGGGTGGCTAATCGTTATTTCGTATTTATTTTCACTTAAATGTCTGCACGCCAGCAGCCCTCCGCACAACTCCCTGACACCACGCATCAACTCCATAGCCGTCGTCTCGCCCTCTCCCTCCGTTTCCACCATCACAGTTAACTCCCTCTCGTTTCTCTCAGTGCTTGTGCCACTCTTGCTCTGCGCCATGTCTTCTCCTCTCCTGCTGTCACCTCCGTGGGTGACAGCGTCTCTGCAATACCGCTCCGTGTTTGTCTCCGCCATTGTCGTGGGCAAACATCCACACAGGCTCACCCCCGCACAGTGCGTCACTGCCGCGGGGGGACACACGCACACTAGACAAGACAATCTCAACACTTAACGTCCGGTTGGATTAACACATAAGAAGAAAAGGAATAGGTGGAAATTGAAATAGTCCAAGAAAAAAGCTGGGAAGAAGGAAAAAAGAAAAAGAGAAAGAAAAAAGTCTGTAGCAGTCACCCGTGGTGGCTTGCTTCCATGTTGCAGGTTGATGAAGTCACTAGATGATGCGTTCAGGGTGTTCAGGGCGTTCAGGTTGGTGTGGCCGTAAGCGAATGAGGCCACCCACTAAACCTTATTTATACAGGTGAATATGTCAGGTAAAAGTGGAAAAAAGCTTACAGCACCTGGTATTCCCAGGCAGTCTCCCATCTAAGTACTAACCAGGCCCGACCCTGCTTAGCTTCCGAGATCGGGCGTATTCTTTTTTTTTTTTTTTTAATCTTTTTTTATTATTTTCCAGTTCACACATTTACAGCAAGCTATAACACAGAGTATTATTTACATGAATCATCTCTGAGAAAAATCCAACTTAATCCCCTTCTCTTGTCCATCCTACACAAAAACTCACTCAATTCTAATGCAGACAGGACAAATGTTACGTCAAATCAGAAAATACAGCTCAATCTGCATGCCCCAGTCTTTTCACCAGTTAAACAATATCTCCCCTCCCTCCCCTTCAAAGATTAATTTACTCCCACTCACAAAGAAATTTTCCGCCTTCTCCCCTCCATACTTATACATCAAGTTCACATCTCTTTTCATGATTGATTTAAACAACATTTTTATTTTCACTTTCCGCCCCTCAAAGTGTGCGTAGTTCCTCCTGCAGACGACCGCGAGTCTGGCATGGCTCAAAACAAAATTCATTAGACAAAAATTAACGTCTTTTCTTTTTTCAAACGTACCAAACAAAAACATTGTCCACTCACATGCCAGACCGCGGCCCTTTATTCTCTCCCCGTGTCTTCTCCTCCTCTGCTTTCCTTTTGGCGGCCAGTCTCTGTTCTTTTTTCTCCTTCCCTCCCTTTTGTCCTCTGCCCTCCTTTCTTTGCTCCTCGTCTATTTTTTCCACCTGTTCTGCTCTCCCTCGTTCATCGTCTGTAGCCTCCGCCGCATCATCGTCCTCCGCCTTTCCCCCCTGCTCCATCATCTGTTCGTCACCGTCCTTCTCAGCACTGTCGCCGCTGTCAGATCTATACCGCCATTCCAGTTCTCTTTCAGCTTCCTCGTTCCCACCTTCCGCGTCCTCTTCAGCTCCCCTTCCGTCATCGCTCTCTCCGTCTTTCTCCTCCATCCGTTCTCCTTTCTCCTCCTCCTCCTCTCTCGCCGCTGCGTTTCGTTCCTCACACTCCCGCGCATAATGCCCGGTCTTCTGGCACCTGAAGCACTTGAAATCAGGGCACTCCCTGAAGATGTGTCCTGGCTTGATGCAGAGTCGGCACACCCGCACCTGTCGGCCATGTATTACTCTAAAGTACTCCGCTCCTCTAAGTGTCTCTAGCTTGGTTGAGTACGGGAGTGATCGTACCTGCTCATTGAAGCGGACTTTTAAAAAATCTTGTCCCGTCCACAATCTCCTTCCCCGGCCACTTGCGCCGTTTGATAACAGATATTGGCCGCACACCCCACTCCTCCAGCCTTCCCAGTATTGTTGCATCTTCCATATAAACAGGTGAGTCGATAAAAGAAACCACCATGTCGTTGTTCACAATCTCTCTGCCATGCACTAAGGCTCCTTTTACACGCACGCCATCCAGCAGTTTGCGCTTTCCCACCTCATCCTTCATGGTAATTTCAAAGTTTTTTTTCCCTCTCACACGGCACCCGCTCACCACTCCACATTGCACTTTCACTTCCCGCAGAATATCCATCGTAGAAATCACTGCTGTTCCCTCCACCTCAACGTCCACGGTCAGCTCTTTCCCGTACTCTTTCTGCCGTCCTTCTCCTGTTTCTGTCCGATTCTCAATCCCATTCCTTCCTTCTTCCTCCAGTGCTCCAACTCCACTGCTAGGCATTGCCTGCTCCGGTCCTTTGTCTGCTGCCATGTGGTCCATTCGTCAAACAAAGGCCTCCCCAAACAGCAAAAAAAAGCTGTGGGGAGGTTTTCAACTATAATTAAATTACGATTTTGTCAAAATCATATACTCTACAAATCAATAAGAAGAAAAAACACCAGGCTTCTATATCAGCCTAATCTGCAAACAAACGTTTTCCTGCTCCCTTCACTTCCTGGTTGCACACCTGAACGCAATCAAACGAGATCGGGCGTATTCAGGTTGGTGTGGCCGTAATATAACTCCATATCAATCTCACATCTCTTTCTATCAGATGTTTGAAGATCGTCCATACCTCACATCTCCTTTTTTCATAATGGGCCATATCCCTTCTTAGTTTTACAGCATACCTGGCGTGGCTCAGCAAATAGTTCATTAGATTAATATTGCATCCATCCTGTCTTTCATTCACACCAAACAGCCACAATTTCTTCCATTCCATCATCACCCCCAAATCCCCTTTCCAGCACTTGTTTATTAGTTCCTTCATTTTTTCAAAGTATCCCGTTAATTTCCCACATTCAACAAACTCATGCATACATGTTTCCACTCCCTCATCACATACATCACATCCCTTTCCCACCCTGCTGTCAAATTTGCTGATTATTAGGTTGTTATAGATCCGGTTGTGCCTCAGCATGAAATCAAAATGTTCGCATTCAATACTATTCTATTTCACTCTCACATTCTTCCATATCTTTCTCGCATCCATCTCTTTCATTATTTACTTTGCTCTGCACTTTCTCTGCAGCCGGTCTCCGTATCTCTTTTCCTCTCATACATTCATACATCACTCTTGTTTTTACATTTGTCAGACTCATCTTGCACTCACCTTCCCCAACATACATCTATCTTGTTTCCCCCCTTCACCATGTTTTCTCTCTATCATTCCTATCCACTCTTTGGGCATTGCTTTCTTAATTTTTTGTAATTCACCTTTTGCTGTGCCTAGCCAAATTTCATCCCCATTCTCTCTTACTTCATCCACCACTGCCTGTGCTCCCATGAATCCTGGTATATACTGATACACTAAATCCCTTATCCTTCTTATCTCAGCCCTCCACATCACCCTGTTATAAATCATTTCTCCTCCCACCGTGAGTTTGGGATTTAAAAACACTGGTTGCTTCCAAACCTGTCCCCACATCCTCGCATTTATACTTCACACTTTTTAAAAACTCACCCCATGCTCCAAACATCTCTTTGTGGATTTCAGTCACCCCATTCATCATACCTTTTTTAAATTTCATGTACATTCCACTCTCCCCACATCCTCCACATTTATACATTGCTTCCTTCAAAAAGGCCTTCCACACATGGTCTCCATCTTCCCTTAAGTATCTTACCATCATTTTTACTCTTAGTGCCTTCTTTTCCCCCTCTAGATTCACTAACTTCAATCCCCCGTCTTCATAATCATTTTCTAAAACTTCCCTTGCTATCCTTACTCCCCCCCCCCCCCTTCCCACAAAAAGTTACTTATAATCCCTTCCACCTCTTTCAACACTCTCACAGGCACATCCATCACATTCATCACATATATCATTTTACTCATAATCAGCGCATTCACCACTACTACCTTACCTTTTAGTTTCAACTTCCTTAGTTTCCAAAACCCTAACGTTTTCTTCAAGCTATTTATCATCACTTCATATTGCCTATCCCTCCCTTCCTCTCCCTCAATCCCCAAGTTTATTCCTAGCACCTTCATGTACCCATTGTTTTCCTTCAATCCTATCTCTCCCTTCTTTTCTCTACTCCCACCTATGTACATTATTTCTGACTTATCTATATTTATTTTTGCTCCAGATGCCCTACCATATAATTCTACACTCCCTAATACTTCAACTATACTTTCCCTATCCCTAACTGTCACCGTTGTGTCATCCGCATATTGATATAGAGTGCTCACCTGTCCACCCGGTATTTCTATGCCCCTAATCCTCCTATTTTTCAAAATGAGTTCTGCTAACGGCACTGCCGTCAAGGAGTACAGTAAAGCCGATAGCGGACATCCCTGCCTCACTGATCTTTCTATTCTAAATTCACCTGTGACTATCCCATTTACCTTAATCTTACTTCCTGCTCTTTCATACATTCTCCTCACCCATCCTATCATTTTCTCTCCAAATCCCGTCTTTCCTAACACTTTATACAAATATCCGTGATCTACTCTATCAAATGCTTTATTAAGATCTAAACTCGCTATAACCCCTCGACTGTTTGTCTTCATGTGTATTATTGTATCCCTAATGCTACTTATTGTGTCTGCTATGTCTCTCCCTGGTATACTATATGCTTGTGTGCTTCCCACCACCGTCCCTATTACTTCCTTCAATCTGTTTGCTAACACCTTTGCTAAAACCTTATAGTCCCCATTTAACACTGTGAGTGGCCTGTAATTTTCTAATTTGTCCCTACTTCCTTTTTTATAAATGATACTAACTAACCCTGTTGTTATACTATGCGGCATTTCTCCCTTCTCTTCTATCCATCTATATAATCTCTCCAATACTGGTACTAGTTATTCTCTAAACTCTATATAAAATTCCCCTATTATTCCATCTATCCCTGGACTTTTATTCCTGCCTAACCCATTTATTGCTTTCTCTATCTCTCCCTTACTTATCTCTCCCTCGCACACCTCTCTATCCTCATCACTCAGTTTAGCCTCCATCTTGTCTATCACCTGTCTGCTACTCTCCTCATCTACCTCTTCTTTCTCATATAACTCTCTATAAAATTCTTCCACTCTTTCCACTATCCCTACAAAATCTGTTATTTTTTCTCCTCCCTTTCCCTCCACTTGCTCAAAATAATTTTTCTCCTGCCTTGTCTTCTCTAGCCCTAAGACATATCCTGTACATTTTCCCCCTCTACTGCATATCTAGCCCTACTTCTAATCATTGCACCTTCACACTTTCTCTGTTCTATCTCCTTTAGTTCATCTTTCTTCCTTATGTATCCCTCTGTCATAATTGCCTCCTTCCCCCACTTTCTTCTCCTCTTCCTCTAGCTCCTCTTTTACCCTTTTTTCTCTCTCCCTCTTTCTTTCCCCTATTTTTACTGTGTTTTTTGCTTATTACCCTTATCCCCTCTTTCAACCTTTCCCACCACCTCCCTGTGTCTTCCTCATACATGCTCTCATCCATCTCCCACCTCTTTTTTATATTTTTCATCTTTAAGCAACTGACCATTCATACACCAAACCCCCCCTCCTCTTCTCTTTGTTTCCCCTCCTATTGTATATTTTAACACCTTGTGATCGCTATAAGTTGTGGTTATATATTCTATACTCTTTATCCCTTCTGCTACGCCCTTCGTGCTCAATACTAAATCTATCCTGCTCTGTTTTAATTCCCCTTTCACAAGTTGTATTCTTGAGAACTCTCTCCCCTCTGGATTTCTTTCTCTCCATACATCACTCAGTCCTTTCATACTTTTTAGTTTTTCTAATACCTCTCTTGTTGTATAATTTTTAAAATGCATGTTCTTTGACACATCCAGTTTCCCACACCACAAATTAAAGTCCCCAACAATCATACAGTTGTCATCACACATTTTTTCCATTTTTTCAAACATCACCTTTCTTTCTTTCTCCTCATTCGGAGCATACACATTTATCAGCTTCATTCCCTCCTTCATATATTCAAATTTGATCCCGATCACCCTCCCATCTCCCTCATCATCACACCTTCTCACATTTTCTATCACTCCCCTCTTTGTTAATATCGCTACTCCCCTTGCATTCCCCTCTCCATTATTTGCATACACATCTCCCCTCCATTCATACTCCACCTCTTTTAAACATCTCTCATCCCAGTGTGTTTCCTGTAAACATATTATGTCATAATTATTCTTTCCATATATCTGATGTCTTTTGTTTTTGTTTTTTAGCCCCCTAGCATTTATTGAAATTATTGTTAACATTATTAGTATTGTAATTTTCATTTTGGTTTTTCCTTATTCTTCATTTTTTTATTAATCCTCATGTGCCGCTGGGTATTCTGTCTTTTCCTTAGTTGTGTTATTTCCGTTAAGTCCATGTCTGTTTCTGAGCCTACCTTCTGTGATGTGGTGGTCTCCTCCCCACTCGTTTTGTGCGTCGCTCCACTCAGCACTTCCGTCCTCTCTCCCTTCTCCTCTTCTTTGCGCCTTCTCCCCTCCTTAGCGTCCAGGCCTGCATCCTCCGCTCCGACTCCCCTTGCTTCTGTCGTCTCCTTCTCCTTCAGGCCTGCCTTCACCGCTCCTTCTCCAGTTGCCTCCAGACCCTTCTCCTCCGCCCCGCTTCTCCTTGCTTCTGTCGTCATCTCTGGCCTTCCCGTCTCCAGACCCGTCTTCTCCGTTCCGTCTCTCCTCCTTCCTTCTGTCGACCCGTTCCTTTCCATCGTTACCTCTGGCTCCTGCTCTCCTCTCCTCCGTCCTGCTTCCACCTCAGCGTCGTTTCCTCTGGTCCTCTCCTCCTTTGTCATCCGGTCCGCTTCTTCTCTCTTTCTGCCTTTCATCTCCTCCTTCGCCCGCTCTCCTTCATCCTTCTTCATCCTTCATTCATGTTGCCTCTACACTACTCATCAAGTTTTTACACAGCTCACACCTTTTCCTCCCCTGGCTGCATTCTCTTGCAAAATGGCCCTGAACTCCACATCTGTTGCAGTGGAATCAGGGCACTCTCATGATGTGGCCTGGTTTAATGCACATCCTACATACCTTCACCTGTTTATCATGTACAACCCGGAAGTACTCGGCCCCCAGAGCTGTGTCAAATTTAGCTGAATACGGCAGCGACTGTATGTGGCTGTTAAATTTCACTTTTAGGAACCTTGTTCCGTCAGCCACATTTGTGCCCGGCCACATCCTTCTTTTGATTGGGGATGCTGCCGAGACACCCCAGAGCTGTAACTTCGCTATGATATCTCTGTCCTTAATATAGAACGGCAGGTTCATAAATGACACGACCAGCTCATCGTTTATCAATTCTCTGACGTGGACCCTCGTGTCTCCCATCTTGAACCCGTCCATTAGCCTGTCTTTCCCCTTGGGGTGGCTCATCGTTATTTCATATTTATTTTCACTTAAATGTCTGCACGCCAGCAGCCTTCCGCACAACTCCCTGACACCACGCATCAACTCCATAACCGTCGTTTCGCCCTCTCCCTCCGTTTCCACCATCACAGTTAACTCCCTCTCGTTTCTCTCAGTGCTTGTGCCACTCTTGCTCTGCGCCATGTCTTCTCCTCTCTCGCTGTCACCCACGGTGGTGACAGCGTCTCGGCTATCCCGCTCCGTGTTTGTCTCCGCCATTGCCGCGGGCAAACACCCACACAGGCTCACCCCCGCACAGTGCGTCACTGCCGCGGGGGGACACACGCACACAAGACAAGACAATCTCAACACTTAACGTCCGGTTGGATTAACACATAAGAAGAAAAGGAATAGGTGGAAATAGAAATAGTCCAAGAAAAAAGCTGGGAAGAAGAAAAAAGAAAAAGAAAAAAGTCCGTGGCAGTCACCCGTGGTGGCTTGCTTACGTGTTTCTGGATGATGTCACTCGATGATGCGTTCAGGGTGTTAAGGGCGTTCAGGCTTGTGTGGCCGTAAGCAAATGATTCCGACCACTTTACCTTATTTATAGATGTGAATACATCAGGGAACAACAGAAAAGCTTACAGTACCTGGTATTCCCAGGCAGTCTCCCATCCATGTACTAACCAGGCCCGACCCTGCATAGCTTCCGAGATCAGACGAGATCGGGCGTATTCATGTTGTTTTGGCCGTAAGCGAATGAGGCCACCCACTGAGCCTTATTTATACTTGTAAATACGTCAGGTAAAAGCGGGAAAAAGCTTACAGCACCTGGTATTCCCAGGCAGTCTCCCATCCATGTACTAACCAGGCCCGACCCTGCTTAGCTTCCGAGATCAGACGAGATCGGGCGTATTCATGTTGTTTTGGCCGTAAGCGAATGAGGCCACCCACTGAGCCTTATTTATACTTGTAAATACGTCAGGTAAAAGCGGGAAAAAGCTTACAGCACCTGGTATTCCTAGGCAGTCTCCCATCGAAGTACTAACCAGGCCCGACCCTGCTTAGCTTCCGAGATCAGACGAGATCGGGCGTATTCAGGTTGGTTTGGCTGTAAGCGAATGAGGCCACCCACTGAGCCTTATTTATACATGTCAATACGTCAGGTAAAAGTGGGAAAAAGCTTACAGCACCTGGTATTCCCAGGCAGTCTCCCATCCAAGTACTAACCAGGCCCGACCCTGCTTAGCTTCCGAGATCAGACGAGATCGGGCATATATTTTTTTTTTTTTTTTTTATTATCAAAAATATTTTGCATTACATTTTATGCATATTTATGTACATTACATTTTAACACATTTTGTGATATGTCATCCCCTTCCTAGTCCTGTACATTATGCATATTATTTTCCACAGAAAACACACAAATCAAAAAATTATTAAAATCAAAATCAAATCCTAAAAAAAGATTCATCCCTTTCAACCAAAATTCATTCTTACCTCATTCACATCTCCTTTTACTATTTCAATAAAAGTACTTCCATCCACAAACCCTTTTCTGAACTCGTTTTCTTCAATATAGCCCCATCTCTGTCTCACGTCTCTTTCTGTTAAGTTTTTAAACACAGTCCACACATCATATTTCCTTTTCTCATAGTGAGCTGTGTTCCTTCTTATTTTCACTGCATACCTCGCATGGCTCAGCACATAGTTCATTAGGTTCACATTGCATCCATTCTGACTTTCATTCACACCAAACAGCCACAGCTTCTTCCATTCCATTCTTTCTACCCATTTCCCTTTCCAACATTTATTTATTAACATCTTTATTTTTTCAAAATATCCCCTTAGTGCTTTACATTCAACAAACTCATGCATACATGTTTCCACTTCCTCACCACATACATCGCACTCCTTTCCCACATTGCAGTCAAACTTACTTATTATTAGATTATTAAAAATCCGGTTGTGCCTTAGCATGAAATCACAATGCTCGCATTCAATGCTATTCCCTTTCACTCTCAGATTCTCCATATGCTCTCCTCATCCATTCCTTTCATAACTCTGCTCCACACTTTATCTGCAGCCGGTCTCCTTATCTCTTTCCCTCTCATACATTTATAAAACACTCTGGTTTTCACATTAGCCAGTCTCACCTTGCATTCTCCTTCTCCCACATACATCTCTATTTTATCTCCCCCCTTCTCCTCATTCTCTCTCTCAATCATTTCCATCCATTCTTTAGGCATTGCTTTCTTTATTTTCTCTATTACTCCTTTTGCTGTCCCCAACCATATTTCATCCCCATTCCCTCTTACTTCGTCCACAATCACCTGTGCTCCCATGAAGCCTGGTATATACTCATACACCATATCCCTTACCTTTCTTATCCCTGCCCTCCATATCACCCTGTTGAAAATAGTTTCTCCCTCTGCCAGAATTTTTGGGTTTAAAAACACTGGCTGCTCCCATACCTGCCTCACATTCTTGCATTCATACTTCACTCCTCTCACAAACTCTCCCCACGCTCCAAGCATCTCTTTGTATATTTCAGTCGCCCCATCCATCATTCCTTTTTTTAGTACCATGTACACTCCACTCTCTCCACATCCACCACATTTATTTATTGCATCATTCAAAAACACCTTCCACACTTGATTCCTGTTATCTTTTAAGTATCTTACCATCATTTTTACCCTGAGTGCTTTCTTTTTCCCCTTCTAAATTCACTAGTTTTAGTCCCCCGTCCTCATACTCATTTTCTAGCACTTCCCTTGCTATTCTAACTCCCTTCCCTTCCCACAAAAAATTGTTTACCATCCCTTCCACCTCTTTCATCACTTTCTCTGGCACATCCATCACATTCATCACATATACCAGCCTACTCATTATGAGTGAATTCACCACTATCACCTTCCCTTTTAGTTTTAATCTTCTTTTTTTCCAGAATCCTAATGTCTTCCTGATACTGTTCACTATCCCTTCGTATTGCCTATCCCTCCCTTCCCTTTAATTCCTAAATTCACTCCTAACACCTTGAAATAGTCTTTGTTTTCCCTCAATCCTGTCTCTCCTGTCCCTTCTCCTCTTTCTCCAAAATGCATTATTTCTGATTTTTCTCTGTTTACTCGTGCTCCTGATGCCCTGCCATACTGCTCTACGCTTTGTAGTACCTCTTCTACGCTTTCCCTATCTCTTACTGTCACCGTTGTGTCGTCTGCGTACTGGTAAAGTGTGCTCTCCTGTCCCCCTGGTAACCCTATGCCCCTAATCTTCTTGTTTTGCATGATGAGTGCCGCCAACGGCTCTGCCGATAGTGCATATAGCAACGCTGATAGCGGACATCCCTGCCTCACTGATCTTTCTAATCTGATTTCATTTGTTATTGTCCCATTAACTTTTATCCTACTGGCTGCTCCCTCGTATAATCTCCCAACCCATCCTATCATCCTATCCCCAAATCCCACCTTCTCTAATACTTTGTATAAATACCCGTGATCTACCCTATCAAATGCTTTGTTCAGATCTAAACTAACTACTATCCCTTCACTGTTCTCCCTCATGTATGTTATTGTGTCCCTAATACTACTTACTGTGTCCGCTATGTCTCTCCCTGGTATACTATCTGCTTGTGTTCTTCCCACCACCGTCCCTATCACTTCCTTCATCCTATTTGCTAACACCTTTGCTAGTATTTTGTAATCTCCATTTAACACCGTGAGTGGTCTGTAGTTTTCCAGTTTATCCCTGTTCCCTTTTTTGTAAATTATGCTAACTAATCCTGTTGTCATACTGTGCGGCATTCCTCCCTTCCCCTCTATATCCCTGAATAGCTTCTCTAACACTGGCGCTAGTTCTACTCTGAATTCTATATAAAATTCCCCTATTATCCCATCTATCCCTGGACTTTTATTTCTCCCTAACCCATTTATTGCTATCTCTATCTCACCTTTACTGATCTCTCCCTCACACATTTCTCTATCCTCATCACTCAATTTAGCCTCTATCTTGTTTATGACTTCCCTGCTGCTCTCATCATCTACCTCCTCTTTCCTGTATAGCTGTCTATAAAATTCTTCTATTCTTTCAACTATCCCTACAAAGTCGGTTATTTTTTCACCTCTCTTTCCTTCTACTTGCTCAAAATAATTTTTCTCCTGCCTTGCTTTTTCTAGCCCTAAGAAATAACCTGTACATTTTTCTCCCTCTATTGCATACTTCGCTCTACTTCTTATTATTGCTCCTTTACATTTCCACTGTTCTATTTCTTTCAGTTCATCTTTCTTCCTTATATATCCCTCGATATCATAATTACCCCCTTCCCCTGCTTTCTTCTCTTCTCTCTCTACCTCCTCTTTTAATTTGTTTTCCCTCTCTCTCTCTCTCTTTCTTTCCCCTGCTCCTACTGTGTTTTTTGCTCATATTCCTTATCCCCTCTTTTAACCTCTCCCACCACCTCCCTGTCTTCCTCATACATACTGTCACTCATCTCCCACCTTATATACTCTTTCACTTCTTTTTTATATTTTTCATTTTTAAGCAACTGTCCATTCATGCACCATACTCCCCCTCCTCTCCTCTTTGTTTCCCCCCCTATTGTAAATTTTAACATCTTATGGTCACTGTACGTTGTAGTTTTGTATTCTATCCCTTTTATCCTGTCTGCTATGCTTTTAGTGCTTAATAATAAATCTATCCTACTTTGTTTTATTTCCCCTTTTACCATTTGTATTCTTGAATACTCCCTCCCCTCTGGATTCCTATCTCTCCATAGATCATTCATTCCTTTCATACTTTTAACTTTTTCTAATGCCTCCCTTGTTGTGTCATTTTTAAAGTGCATGTTTGCTGATACATCCAGTTTCCCACACCACACATTAAAGTCCCCCACAATCATACAGTTGTCATCACACATCATTCCCATCCTTTCAAACATCACCTTTCTTTCTTTCTCCTCATTCGGCACATACACATTCACCAGCTTCATTTCCTCATTCATATATTCGAATTTGATCCCTATAACCCTCCCCTCTCCCTCATCTTCACACCTTCTCACATTCCCTATCACTCCTTTTTTTGTTAATATTGCTACACCCCTTGCATTCCCTTCCCCATTATTTGCATAAACATCTCCTCTCCATTCATCCTCCACCTCTTTCATACGTCTCTCATCCCAGTGTGTTTCCTGTATGCATATTATATCATAGTTACTCTCTCCATAGATCTGATGTCTTTTGATTTTATTTTTTAGCCCCCTTGCATTTATTGATATTATTGTTAACATTAGTAGTATTGCTATTTTCATTTTATTTTTTCCTTGGTTCTACTTTTCTTATTATTCCTCATACGCTTCTGATTAGTTTGTCTTTTCCTCAGTTGTTTTATTTGCTCCTCTATCTCCATGTCTGTTTCAGATCCTACCGTCTGTGGCGTGGTGGTCTCCTCTGCAGTTTCAGTGGGCTTCGCTCCACCTGTTGCCTTCTCCTTCCCTCCTGTGTCGTCCTCTCTTCTCCTTCTCCCCGGGCCTACTTCCTCCTCTCCGTCTTTTCTTTCGACCATTGCCCCCTTCTCCGCCCCGTCTCTCCTCCTTTCTGCCGTCGCCTCCGTCCTCACCTCACGTGCCAGCACTCCTCTCCTCCTGCCCGCATCCTCCTCGTCGTTTCCTCTCGTTATCGCGTTCCGGTCCGTTCCAGCTTTCTTTCCGCCTTCCGTCTTCTCCTCCGGCCTCTCTCCTTCCTGCCTGCTTGCATCCTCCTTCTCAGTCTCCTCAGTTTCTTTTCCGACTCCCTCCTCCACACTTTCCATATCCTCTGCCTCCCCCTCCTCACTGCCTCCGCTCTCACTTTCTTCTCCATTCTCACTTGTGTCATCTTCTGCCTCACTCTTATTGCATCTGCATTCACTCATAAGGTTCTGGCACAGATCACATTTCTTCCTCCCCTGCTTGCATTCCCTTGCATAATGGCCCTGCACTCCACATCTGTTGCAATGAAATTCCGGGCACTCTCTCATTATGTGCCCAGGTTAAATGCACAGCCTGCACACCTTCACCTGCTTATCGTGTAGCACCCTGAAATACTCTGCCCCCAGCGCAGTGTCAAATCTTGCAGAGTACGGCAGCGATTGTATTTGATTATTAAACTTTACTTTCAGGAACCTAGTCCCGTCTGCCACATTTGTCCCTGGCCACATCCTTCTTTTAATGGGAGATACTGCTGCTACTCCCCATAGTTGCAACTTTGCCAGTATCTCCCTGTCCTCAATATAAAAGGGCAGACTCATAAATGACACTACCAGCTCGTCATTTACTAGTTCTCTGGCGTGCACCCGAGTCTCCCCTATCTTAAAGCCTTCCATGAGCCTCTCCTTCCCCTTAGGGTGGCTCATTGTCATCTCAT